>NC_066618.1:39433042-39656579 GCF_025201925.1 Gopherus flavomarginatus
CCACCCTATACCGAAAATCTACCGACCGCTATGCCTACCTTCATGCCTCCAGCTTCCATCCCGGGCACACCACACACCATTGTCTACAGCCAAGCACTGAGGTACAACCACATCTGCTCTAACCCCTCAGACAGAGACCAACACCTACAAAATCTCCACCAAGCATTCTCAAAACTACAATACCCCCACGAGGAAATAAGGAAACAGATCAACAGAGCCAGACGTGTACCCAGAAGCCTCCTACTGCAAGACAAACCCAAGAAAGAAACCAACAGGACTCCACTTGCCATCACATACAGTCCCCAGCTGAAACCCCTCCAGCGCATCATCAGGGATCTACAAAACCCATCCTGGACAATGATCCCACACTTTCACAGGCCTTAGGTGGCAGGCCAGTCCTCGCCCACAGACAACCTGCCAACCTGAAGCATTTTCTCACTAGTAACTGCACACTGCACTGTAGTAACTCTAGCTCAGGAACCAATCCATGCAACAAACCTCGATGCCAACTCTGCCCACATATCTACACCAGTGACACCATCACAGGACCTAACCAGATCAGCCACACACAGTACATTCACCTGCACGTCCACCAATGTAATATACACCATCATATGCCAGCAATACCCCTCTGCTATGTACATTGGCCAAACTGGACAGTCTCTACGGAAAAGGATAAATGGACACAAATCAGATATTAGGAATGGCAATATACAAAAACCTATAGGAGAACATTTCAGCCTCCTTGGCCACAGTATAGCAGATCTTAAGGTGACCATACTGCAGCAAAAAAACTTCAGCACCAGACTTCAAAGAGAAACTGCTGAGCTTCAGTTCATCTACAAATTTGACACCATCAGCTCAGGATTAAACAAAGATTGTGAATGGCTTGCCAACTACAAAACCAGCTTAAGATGCCACAGGATTTTTTGCTGCTTTTACAGATCCAGACTAACATGGCTACCCCTCTGATATTTTCTGGATTTGGAAGATACTCTGAACACAGACAATGAGAGAGGAGTGATGATTGTTGAGGGACTTAGGCCCTATTAGGGAGAAGAAGTCAGAAGGGAAGAGTTTGAAATTAGGCAAAATATATTCACCGAACCGTGCTCACAGTAACTTTTGACTAAATTGCACTTCTATCCATTTTCTCAGGAAAGGCCATGTCTGGTCATTTAGAAGTAGTATGTGACAACATTGAAACATAAATTATCTGATGAACTGCTAAGAACCATTAACTTAATATCATGATCACCTTGTGAACACATTAATGAGCAATAATTTTCTGATGATTAAACTGCTTTAAAGTATCTGTGCACTCATACATCACTAGAATGAAGTTGCCACATCTAAAAAATAAATTATTCATTATATTCCAGTACTGCATATTGCTGTCCATGAGTTGCTTCATGTTATAGGAACTTCTCTGACTAAATCAACATATGGCTTCAACTTTACTCTCTCACCTCACAACACAATCTGTGCATTTGTAGTGGTTTGAAATAGGTGTCCCAAATCACAAATACCTTAATTAAGAATATAGTAATTCACTATCTTTAAAAAGTATAACATAATGGATATGATAACTGGATAATGAGCACTAATATTTTAATCATATATGTAGTTTATTTTAATATATTACTTATAATAAAATTACCAGTTACAGGAAAACTCTAACTATTTGCTCAAACCACCAATCTCAGAATTAGGGATAGGGAAGCAGGTTGGGTAAAATGAAAATGAATCTTCTCACAAAGCACAGACTGAACTTCCATTCAAGCACAATTCAGCAAACCTTTCCCCATAGTTCATTTCACACCCTTCTATACATCCTGGTTCCTTCAGAGGTAAAAAGGCCAGAATATTATTGCATACTTGCCCATATCTTGCATTAAAGCTATTCCTGATGGTGTGCCATCTTCCAGCTCCTCCACAAAACCATAACTGCCAATCAATTAATTGTGCAACCTCTGCAGCCCCACATCAATTAATTCTGCACCTCTTGAGCCCCTCCATAAATTATTTTTGCACTCCTCCTGTCCTGTATCAGTTTTGCACCCACTCTGAGGACTGGGTTGGAAGGTTGCTCCAAGGGTGGTGGGCGTTCTTTGCTTTTTTCAAAGCCCAGGGGGCAAATCTCTCAAAATCCCAACCAGGTGAATCATTCCAAGTTGAGAGCAATGTGAATCATTTAGGCTGCTTCAGCTCAGTCACATGTCTCTGAAGTAAACTGACCATTTGCGGCATTGATAAGTTGATAGAATTCAAGCGGGCTTGATAAATTTGTGGAAAAGATGTCAAAAGAAATTCACCATCTTTATGACTATTTTTCACAATTTTGCTTAGTGCAGTTTCAGTTGTGCTTGGAGAATGCCAATTAACCATTTGAGAGATGGGCTAAGGTTCGCAATAGCTGGATAAAACCAGCAGAGATATGTTAGGCCCAATATTGGTGAGGCTTGCAAACAATGGTTAGACAGGAAATGATTAAACCTTCACTCTTTGGATATTAACCACCTTACTAGTTATTGTCAGGACTGTCCACCTTTCCCCAAAATGAAGGCTTGTTGAGAAGGTACTGAATGGCCACCACAGCTACACTTGGGTTTCACAGATGTCCAGGGACACTTGTTTTTCAGATTCTGTCAGTCTGGTGTCAAAGCAGGATGTTGGAATAGAGACTGTATTGTCTTAAATTATTAGGAATCTCCTTCTAGCAAGGAGTAAGGGTAGAGGTTTGTCACAGAACTTAGCGAGCACCCCCTTCCAGCCACTCTCGAGAACTGCTGTGAGGCAAATCCAGGCTTTTCTGCTCTGGATTCTCAGGTGCTTTAAGCCCTTGGAGCCTGAACAGAATCCAGCCACTGCTCAATCTTGGGGTCCCTAGGCACACTCTTGGGGCACAGACCTTCTGTCTGGTATTCTCATCTGAAAGGTAGAACCCACTTTCGAGGTACCTCAGCCTCCTGTGTATTTAAACACACCCTCTCTCAGAACTCCACTTCAAGGTGTGATGAGTCTGGTTTACAGTTTAACTTAGGGGCATGCAGCAATTGTGAAGCATATCACACACAGACTTTGCTCAGTGTCTAACACATTTGTTATTTTATACTTAATCATATAAGGCACAGGAGAGTACAGAAGATATAAAACAATAAACATTACATCATGCATATTTCTACCTGAGTTTCCTCACCATTCTGGGACATTCTTTGGGTTGGGTCAGGCTTCAGTGCACGTCTCATGCTGCATTGCTTCTTTCTCCTGGACTAGAGGAAAATGGCCCCTGAGCAGAACAACTTCAGCCCCTTTGAAATTTTCATTCATCTATGTCAGATGATGCCACTTTCTGCTTCCCCACATGAGCACAAACACCTTTGTTGCCAAGGTGACCTCCCCCTGCTAACCCAGTTCTTCTAGGTAGTGACCAATCTTTCGTCTAGAGTGAATAGATTTCCTGTAGCTGAGCATTTAGTTAACTACCCTCTAGTGTCAGCCCTGTATCTCTTTGTGTGGGGACTTCAACCAAACATGGAGGCAAACAGGAAACAGAGAAGGCAAAGAGCTGCATGTACAAGATTGAGTTTGGCCTGACACAGATTGAGTTCACATCACAATTCATAAATTGTACAGACATTCCCAAATCGTCACAAGGGTCCGTGAGGTTTTTATTCGATCTTTCAGCAGATTTTCCTCAATAAACCACAGTATAGTGTTGTCATCTATGGTTGGTAAAATCACACTGCCAAAAAAATGTGTGTATAGCTGTGGGAGGGAAGAGCGATGTTGGACTGAGCCTAATGGACGTAAGAGGAAAAAGGGAAGGGACAGAAAGAAATTGCCAGGTTTTAATTGCTCTATGCTTGGCCACAGTGCTAATGGAGTCAGTGTAAACTAAGGGAACCTAGCTCAGTACCCACTGCTGAACGGTCACATAAACCTAGATGAAATAGGCCTTTCTAGGTCTTTAGCCTATAAGAGAAAGTAAATATTCTATAATTAGGAATACATTGGTCGAGCAGTGTTACTAAAATATTTCAGCTTTGTTTCAGTACTTAGTTTTAGGTTTGTCTTTTTTTCATTAATAGTAATGAAACTGTCGTGCCCCATGGTATCATTTTTCTCTAGTATCTCAGTGTAGCATCAAAATTTTGAGTTCTGTGTCTACACTTATACCACTATAGAGACACAGCTACAGTGTTGCAGCTGCATTGCTGGAGCTCTTCAGTGTAGACAGTCACTACAGTGATAGAGCAGTTTCCCCATCACTGTAGTAAATCCTCCTCCCTGAGAGGTGGTAGCTTGGGTCAATGGAAGAATTCTTCCATCAACCTAGTGCTGTCTACATGGGCGTCAGGTTGGCTTATCTATGTAATTCAGGGATGTGTGCTTTTCACACTCTGGGTGATGTAGCTGTGTTTAATGACCTGCCCTTAGTGATGTCCCTAGTTTTGGTGCACATGTGTGGTCATGTTTCTAGAAGTCTTTCAAGCCTTCCTACTCACTGTTGTGCTTCCAGTTAGTCATGATGCTAATGAATATTTCTTTGCTGATTGTGTTAGGTTTATGTAGAATTCAACCTACACAAGGCTTGTTTTGTCACTTAAAACTCTTCTCCACTGATTTAGAGTTACATACCTTTGGGAACATGAATCCCTATTTATGCTGCAGGTTTCTAATTGGGAGAGCAATCTACAGCTGCTACCAACTGCTAAGAGAAGTTGCACACGCAGACTCAGCAAGGATATTGTTTTAACTCTTGTAGTAATGCTTCTGTATTTCTTTAATGTGCAGCCCCTGTGCTTCCTGGGGCATATCAACAAAGTCAGTCCCAAGGGTATGGATACATGCACCAGACCAGTATGTCATCTATGAGGTCGATGCATTCACAGCCACATTCAGCAGGCTTGGTGAGTATTGAATTGAAAGAATCATTCCTTTCAGTGCACCCCTCTTTAGCTACTGGTAAATGTCTTGTAAATATAAATCCGCTGGTAGCCTTTGCAATCCAGAATTGGGAACCTTGGGGAATAATCATTCTTCTGGATTTCTTCATATTGTACTTATTTTCAAATTAAAGAAATACTTTTTTGGCTTTTTCACATGGTCCTTACTGCAGATAAAAGATGCATAGGATTAGGTGATGCAGAGAAGTAGCAAGAGATTTTTATCTCAAAAACTTATGTGCTCCAAAGAACAATGAAATTATCTACATTATTCATATACTCTAAAAAGCAGAAAGGTTGAGGTAGCACTTTTTCACACAATGAACTAAATACCGAGGTTTCCATTTGCTGTTGTTTTTAATCTGTCTGACCAAATAGGCACATAGAACTTTAAAGCTGGAGGGAATGTATAGTTCTAACAAGGCCATCTTTGTGCTTTTTGCAGGTGAACCTTGTTTTTCAGTTGGTATAGCTAGCAACGGTATTGGATGTCAGTGAAGACTTACAAAAGATTTCTGAAAATTGGACTTGTGCATATTTGTTTGCTTCTTTGATTTCTTTTCTTAAGATTTTTTTCAAATTACTAACATTTTTAACATTGCTTATTATGGTAGTGACTAGAGGCCAAATAGATCAGAGCTCCATTGTTTTTTAGCTTAAGACTATCAGAAATATCACTTCTGGTTTTCCCTTTTCTTTCCTGGCAGATCTACAGGATGTTTCGGAAGATGTATATTTATTAGCTCTCTCACCTTAATTGAAGTCACAGGATGTTGAATCATTAACAAAGATTAGAGCTGGCCAGAAAATGGAATTTTAGTTCCATGAAAAAAAATGAGTTTTCAGAAGTGTTTTCATCCCAAATCGGAACAAAAAGCTAAAAGCTCAGACATTTTCACAGAAATAAAATTCAGCTGTACGTTGTTTCACAAACACCAAAATGTTCTCCCAGCAGAAACATTTTGGTATTTTCAAACCTTAGTATTCTGCCCAGCTGCCTGTCCAGCAAGACAACATCCTACTGTGCTTTCTGTACCTGTTTAACTTACTTTTGATTAGAGGAATAATTCACTTAAATGCATTTTTAAAATCCCTTATTTGAGTCATTTAAACTAGACTCTGAAGTGATAATTAGGTAATAAATGCTAACTGGATTATTATAGAATTCTTTTTCTGACAGCCATTTACCACCTAATTAGGTCTTAAAGCCATAAATTTTGGTTTCTAGGCAGCATCAGGGGCCCTAATACATTTTTTAAAAATGTGGCATTACCAGCTTGTCTTAACAACTTTGCAGCACTGTGATGCTATCAAGCTGGTTAAAAGGAATCAAATGCCAAAGAATTGAAATGCATGTCAAATGGTTGATTCCTTTATGAGGTCTCTGCTCATGGCACATGTTAAATGGATTAAAAGCCGGCTAATTGATTGGTATCAAAATGTAACTGTAAACAGGGAACTGTCATTGAGCAAGACTGTTTCCAGTGGGGTCCCGCAAAGATCTGTTCTTTGCCCTGTGCTATTTAACATTTTTATCAATGATCTGGAAAAAAACATAAAATCATCATAGATGAAGTTTGCAGCTGAAACAAAAATTTGGGGAGTGGGAAGTAAGGAGGAGGACAGGTCACTGATTCAGATCGATCTGGATCGCTTGTTAAAGTGGATGCAAGCAAACTATGCATTTTAATATAGCTAAATGTTAATGTACACATCTAGGAACAGAACATGTAGGCCTTACTTAAAGGAAAGGAGGACTGTATCTTGGGTAGCAGTGACACTGAAAAAGATTTGGGGGTCATGGTGGATAATCAGCTGAACATGAGCTCCCATTGTGATGCTGTGGCCAAAAGAGCTAATGTGATCCTTGCATGCATAAACCAGGGAATCTCGAGTAGGAATAGGAAGGTTATTTTAACTCTGTATTTGACATTGGTTTGACCACTGCTGGAATACTGTGTCCAGTTCTGGTTCCCACATTTCAAGAAGGATATTGATAAATTGGATAGGGTTCAGAGGATAGCCACAAGAATGATTAAAGGATTAGAAAACACGTCCAATAGTGAAAGATTCAAAGAGCTCAATCTATTTAGCTTAACAAAGAGAAGGTTAAGAGGTGACCTGATTACAGTCTATAGATACCTACATGGGGAGCAAATATTCAACAATGGAATCTTAGAAGGCAAAGGAGAAGTGCAGGACCACTAAACCTGTTTCCAGAGTGGGAGCAGTAATAAGGAAACACACCTGTTTTCTTATCTCCTGCTGGTGGAACTTCCATTTGTGCCAATCTTAAATTTTCATTTTTAAAAAATGTTAATGATCTAGACCATGTGAACAGGAAGTAGTCTGGTCTTCCTGAGGTGGTAGACAGACAGCTTGACAATATCCCTTAAAGGGTTTGATTGATTGTATTGGGTGGTCACTCCAAAAGCCAACATACCGGCCAACATTAACTGTTGTTTTTTTTTTAACCTTTGATCATATCAGCAGAAACATCTGGCTAACATTGTTGGATATAGTGAGAAATGGAAAAGAGCTCTTAGGTCAGTGGGATACTATCTGTGATTCCTAAGTTGCTCTTGGCTTCTGCCGAGAAACTAGGAAGGAAAAGGAAAGTAGAAAACTCATATGATGTTTTTAAATGAGCAGAACGTGCAGCTTCATAGCATTTGGGGAAGGTTGCCTATTAAGGCTTAGTGGGGAATCTGTTCTCTATGAGTCTATAGCCGCTTTTTAATCTTGGATAGCTGACAATAGTATTGATCTATGTACATGAAATAAATATTAAATTTAGGAAGGGAATGTAGTTGACACAGGAGTGGAAGCACTGAGACATTTAGTTAATAAGGTTAGTTTGCACTTTATTTAGTTATTTGGATTTATATTAAAAAGAGCCTATCGGTGACCGTGGATGCCTTTGCCATCTATTAAAAATATAACTTCAACCCTAATCCCAGCCTTAACCCTAATATAAACAAGTGTAAACCCAGGTCTCGATAAACATTCATTTGAGCAAAATTTTGTTCGGAAGAGTGTTCACAAAAAGATAAAAAGAATCATAACTCCTTCTGTGTTTGTGCATGAACACTCATGTCAATTTTACGTGTACAGTGGTGTAAATATGTACTTACATGAGCATTCCCACCAGAAATATTTACCCAGGCATCCTGTCATGTTATCAGGTCTTGTCTTCGCTAGGAACAAAAAGGTGTGTTCTTAACTCCTGTTAGCTGACTTGAGGTGAAATCGTAGTAAAGGTGAAGCAGTTTGTAGTGTTCATGTGAGGTGGCAGGTCAAGTTTGCTAACTTGAGTTAAGAACATGTCTTTTCTCTTAGTGAAGACACAGCCTGTTTGGGATCATCCAAGCAGAGACAGAAACAGTACCATGTGGTTCAGATGGCCAGGCATGCAGCATGGATAATTAACTATGGGTAGTGAATACATAAGGCATAAGTAGTGGTGAATATCTCCAGAGTGAAATGTGTTTGCATGGTGTACGTAAGGCATATGTTCATAAAAATCAGTCTCATGACTGAATTTGTTGAATAAATTATTTGGCACAAATAGTCCACTCAGTTCTATTCAGCACATACCTCTTAGATAGTATAGACTGCATTCTCTTTGCAGGTGGGTTTGAATTCTATATTTCAGCTTACTAAATGGTGCTGTGTGTATATGTATGTAACAGAGAAGCAGTGTCTGGCAATGATGAGTTCTTCATGGCCCTGTTTCTTTTCCTTCAACAGAGAACATACAGAGCTATGTATGACTACAGTGCACAAGATGAAGATGAAGTTTCCTTCAGGGATGGGGACTATATCATCAATGTGCAACCAATTGATGATGGCTGGATGTTTGGTACTGTTCAGAGAACTGGGAAAACAGGAATGCTTCCAGCAAATTACATTGAGTATGTTAACTAATTTTTGTCCCTAGTCCTTTGAACTTTATTCTGATTTACTCAAAACTTAACCCTTTTGAAACAAAATACTCAGAAGAAACTTTTAAGACCACATGTTCATTACTTTATCACTAATATAACAATTTGATGTAAGAATTGCAATCTGACACACATATCCAAACAGTATGGCTTACAATAACACTTTGTAAGAACAAAAGACGTATGTGGAAGCCCAGTGCTGCCAATTATGTAAAGTTTCCATCCATTAGCTATAAAGGAGAAATCTCTTTTTCTTAGATTCTCTTTTAAACGTAACCATAACATGGATTCTTTTCTTATGTCACTTTGAAATCACAAGCGGCTAATACTTTCAATTTAGTAACACATTCTAATCATTTTTAAAGCTGTTTAACTTAGAGCATTTAACGTCCCAATAAAAACTGGATAATACAGCCTTTTAAGTAACAGGAGATAACATGCTGGTAAAAATCCTACTGCCCAGCAGCCTTATAAGAAACAAAAAGTCTTGACAGTGGAAGTTCCTAACTCTCACTTGCCCCCACCACCACACTCATTCCTGGGCCTTACACTGGCTCTCCTTCATGACTGTACCCTTAGCTCCTGTCAGTTTTGCTTGCTTCCCAATCCATCAGTTTTGATTGTGCCTCGATTCCTTGCAAATCTGTGTCTTTTTCACAGTATGTTTCCCACTGGCACTGTTCAGAGTGCAGAGCCAAATTGCCACCTCTTCTGTTTCCCTTAAATAATACTTGAGAGACCAGGTGGGTGAGGTAATATATTTCACTGGCTCAACTTCTGTTGATGAGAGAGACAAGCTTTTGAGCTTACACAGAGCTGTTCTTCAAGCTCAAAAGTCTTGTCTCTCTCACAAACAGAAGCTGGTCCAGTGAAAGATATTATCTCACCCATCTTGTCTCTCTAATCCTGGGACTGACATGGCTACAGCAGCACTGCATACATTAAATAATACTTAACATTTAGATAGCAATGTCCATCTTCAAAGCACTGTACAAACAATTTCCATTACATCCTTTATCCTTAACTATCCTGATGAAAATAGCCAGTCTTAGGACCATGTACTGTGTGACCTCATGAAGCTTATAGTTACATCCTTCATTCTTACCACAAGTGACTTGCTTAATGTCTGCTTTGGTGATAAAACCAACTTGTACCCCCCCCCCCCCCCCGCTGCAAAGGAGTCCTGCACCTGTGTAGAAAAGTTGAGAGGAGCTCTGATTTTATGATATGTTACAGTTCAATGGCCTATTGCTTGAGTTCCTTCCAAAACACTGGCTCTAGTTGTGACATCATTTAGTTGCCCAAAAGTGGGTTATATTCACCGACTGATTAATGAAAGGCAAACATCATTGACTGCTATTGAGTTCATTTTTTTCTCATAGCTGGCACCAAAGCAAGAACTAAACAAACAAAAATCCTACCCACCTCATTCCAGCTTCCTCCCGAACACCAAAAAGAGGAAAAGCTGGTGAATATTATGGGGCAGTTAGCAAAAGGAAAGCTATAGACTGTTTTTGGATCTAAGGATCAATCTTAGAAGCTATCAAGTTTCTTTATTCCTGAATAAAAAGTACTTAGATTCCAGGATTCAGTACCAAAAATGGAAATATTTATTGTCCCAAATTGTTTATGCAAAAGATTCCATTTTGACTTTCTAACACTTCTCTTCCACCTTAAACTACATTCAAAGTAAGATGAAAAAGGAAAACTAAAGTGATTATATTCTCTTCAACTTTGGATCAGCTAAGCCATTGGTAAGAAACAGTATAAACATTACAGGCCTGATCATTTTGTTTACTCACAAACTGCCAGGTATTTTATTTCTATTGTCCATTGGCTTGTGGTCAGGACTGAAGGATGCAGGTGTGATTCTAATCATTGGGACACAACAGCTAGTTGCAATATAACGTGGCCCTGATCCTGCTTATTGAGCTCTGTGTGGATACAGTATCCTCCCTTGCCGTTCTCTTACAGGATCAGGTCCTAAATCAGAGGGAGCACAAAATCATGTAAAGTGTCATGGAGGAGTTGGTGCATGTGTATGTGTGTGTGTTTAAGGAACAAAATATTTTTTTCTGTACTCAGATCTGAATGAAAGATGGTAGCTATTTAGTAGCCATCCAGAATTTTGAAGCTGCACTGGCCTTCCTGTAGTTTTTAAAAATTTAACTACATTTATGCTGTGTTTATAGAGAATTTTCTATTTCTGATTTCAATAAGTCAGCCTGCCTGCATTATTTCATTTAACAATAAGGAAGGAAGGCAGTAATTATTCATTATGTTAAAAGCAACCCACCAGTGCAAGACACCTGCCAATTCTGCTTTGCATACAGTTAAAAGGCAGCAAGCTTCTTCACTTCCATTGTATTGTTAGTAAGGGAGAAAATCCCAAGCTGCAAGACAGAGAACAGTACATTTCTAGGATTGTGGGGTTTTTAAAAGAAGAATAGTATATTTTCTTGTCAGACAAAGAATTTCATGGGTGAACCTCTCCAGGAGCATTTAACTTCAGAGACTGATTAGAAGCAAGAAAAATAACTCTGTAAAAGTGAAACCTTGATCTTCCATAGTAGGCAGCACTGCTGTAACTACACTGTAGTTTTAAAATTCTGTGGAAGACCTGGGAGTTTCGTCCATGGAGCAGCTGAAGCAACAAGCCCTTATTGTTTATTGGTGTCTTCCATGTCAAATTTGCTAGCTTAGCAAGTGAAACAACTGCATTTAAATTGTGGACGCTTTAAGCTCTGCCTGAATGTGATCTGAAAGGCAGTTTATTTCTATATCAGTCATCATCACCAGCCATCAGCAACAGGGTTAAAATTACAATTTATAATGGTTGGAAATTTTTTTCTGATGATGTCTGGATATCGTTTGCTGCTGTGGTCTTGTACTAGCTCCTTAGTGCTGACAACAGGAAGAATAAGTTGTCTGTATGCTAAACAAATATGAATCAGAAGAAACATAGGGAGCAGATATGTACAGCATCAAGGTGCCCTTTGTAGTGTCTTTGAAAACAGAGAAACAAACCCCATAACCGCACTAGCATTCTGCTCAGCTTGGGAAAGGGATATCTAGCACTATGTATAGTAACAAGCTAAATCAGGAAATAAGCATTTTGTCAAGTTAGAGGACTATGATATGTTAAACAATGGAAATAAAACAATCTTTATGAATCTGAATATCCTATAGCCTGGCAAAGCACCTGAAGCAATTTGCAAAATAAAAAAGGTCAAGAAAACAAAAGAGTATGTGAATCCTGTTTCTCCTGAGAATGCTATATCAGCATAATTAATGTGCTTAGTTTAAAATTATTCATTTGCATAGTTAATTTTTTGTAGTGCATGCTTTTAGTAATTTTTGTTCATTTGAAATGGTTATCTGGTTTTTTATATCTGGGAAAATGAATTCTAATTACAGTGCACTGTTGTTAGCAGTGGTACCCAATATACAAAGTGATTAGAGCCTGGATATCAAAATGTTTTATGAAAGCTACAACTTGTAATACATAGATCCTCAGTTCAACCACCACAATTTGTAAGTACAATTCTTACAAGGAGTTTGTGAGGCCCTGCTGATACACTCTGGAATGTAGGGAGAAGTAAATGCCAGATACAACTTGTTCTACCTTTAAATTGTCTGACAAGCAAGGAAGATAAAAACTAATTCTTTATTTTACCACAGTGTATCACTCTTACTCCATACATTGCACAGTTGAACAGCATCTCACTGGAGATGAAAATTTTGTCTTCTGGACACAATCATCTCAGAATTCCATAATTCAGCTTGGAGTTCACTAATCCCCATTCAAGTGTTACAAAAGTAAGGGCACTCTAATGTGCTATTATTCTTCAAGAACAAAGTATAAATATACCACAGTATATAAGATAGTTAGTTATAAAGGGCAGCTTGCTGTTCATTATATTTACTTCCCCGTTTAATCTTTTTCTAAACAAAGCTACTATTATGGATACTACAGTTATAAAGTTCCATTATAGCACATTAGTATTTAATATTGAAATGCGGTTCTCGTGACTACGCTGACTTACCACACACCAATTAAGCAGCAAAGAATCCTGTGGCACCTTATAGACTAACAGATGTTTTGGAGCATGAGCTTTCGTGGGTGAATACCCACTTCGTCAGATGCATCTGACGAAGTGGGTATTCACCCACAAAAGCTCATGCTCCAAAACGTCTGTTAGTCTATAAGGTGCCACAAGATTCTTTGCTGCTTTTACAGATCCAGACTAACACAGCTACCCCTCTGATACTTGACACCAATTAAGCAAGGTTAGGGCTCGAGAGTGAATCACTTTAATGGATTATATTCTTGATATGTGTGTCCTTCTTAAAAGTTCCTTGGTGACTTGGAAGGCCTCTAGTGCTTGGCCATGGAGTTAATTTTGGTTTTTATTGTACGGTGATGGCACGTCCTTTCCTTATAAAACAATCACACACACAGAAGTGTTGGGCAGAATGTGATATAAAGAATAAAATCTGCTAGATTTGAACTGTTTTGAATAACATTCTGTATGAAATATGGAATAAGATGTAGTTAGTAAATATTTAAATACAATATAGAAACAAGCTAAAGATACTTTCTAAACATAGATCTCCATACGACTACATACACTCCAGTGCTTTGTGTTGGCAAGAGCAAACTGCTGGTGAGTTAAAAGGTAAAACATTATACCGTGCTTTAGCAATCATTCTCCAATCTTTATACCATAGAAACCACACCTCAAATCTCATCACCTCTCTGAAAGAAAACATGGAGTTATATTTCTTTCTTTAATTGCCTGCACTACTACAGTATATTCAAAGGAATTTCATATGCTTTTGTGTCTGATATATAACGTTTGCATAATGTATCTAAGTTGTAATCCGATTGCTGTTGAAACATTTCTTTTGTTTTAGGAGAAAAATAAGTTATATACTGTAGCATTACAATCATATCTAGTTCAATATTACAAGTTGCTAAACCATCAGAAAGCAGCACTGACTGTATTAACGTTGATTAGCATGGTGTGGAAACTCTTTCAGATGTTGGTTTTTGCAGTGTGATATAAAAAGCAAAAATGAACCGCTGCACAATTTAGCTTATATTTGCTTAAAAGTGTGTAGAGTTCTAGTTACTTTGCAAAACTGTATGTTTTTTTGGGAGTATACGGTTATGAAGGAAACACTTGTTTTTTTTCAAAGGACGCGGATTATTACTGGATCATATGATGTATCAACATAATTTGGCTTTTGTTATGCAAAAAGTTAACACCAGCTATTAAAATATATTTTAGTAGAAATGCTTTAATTCCTGTTTTTTCCTCTGCACTGTGAATCTTTAAGCCTGGGTGGACTAGAGCAGCATTCATGCTGTCCAAAATATTAACCTATGCAAACTAGTTCACATTTTATTTGATGACACAGTGGATGTAACGTTACAGAATTTATTCTGCATAACATACAATGGCATTGAAATAAAATATTAAACCTAGGATTATGTATGTATTATATTCATAAACAAAATACATCAAAACTACCATACCTGTTGATATAGGTTACACAAGTTAATTGTTTATTGCTTCAACCAAGGATGCTTTGTATATTCAAACATGAATGAAGAATATAGCCAGACTTGGCTTGGTCACTAAATGTGTTTTCCTAAAAATGCATTTTGTTTCATGCCCTCTTCAAGAGGTTAATATGCTTTCTTCAGGCTGCATTTGGAATCCATCAACATAACATTAATTTCACATTTCATCACCCTTGATTTGCTTAAATAAATGCAGGTAATAAGTAAATGGAGTCCTCTGATCTGACTCATATTGACTGCTGTTCCTTGAGTTGATGGTTGGTTAGGCATGTTCTCATTACAGAATATTGCCAGCCAAAACAAATTGGATTATTGTCTTTCTTAGGATAATTCACACCAAATCAAATCAAGGGCATTTGCTCACTTTAATTCACTTATATTAAATTACTTTAAAAATTCCAAGAATAAATTTAATTTAAAAAAAATCACAATATAGTGTATATTGGATCTGCTAAAACCATACAGTAGTAATATGTTACTTTGCCTCATTGTGAGTTTTATTTATTGCAGAATTAAATACATAGTCCTGTCCTCTCCAGTGGAAACTCTCAATGTTTAGAAACTATTATTTTGAAGACGATGAAGAAGAAGAAAATAATAGGCTATAAGCAATGAATGAATAGAAATGAAGCAGGTGAATGGTATGCTCCAGGAATTATTTTGGGAAAGTTTTATGGCCAGTGCTGTATAGGAGGGGAGACTAGATGATCACAATGGTCCCTTCTGGCCTTAGAACAGCAGCGGGAGCTGGGGGAGGCTGGAGAAGGGGCGACGTTGACAGGAGTAAGGGGGCCGAGCCTGGGGCCATGGGCTAGGGCTGGGGCTGGGAGTGGGGCCAGGGACCGAGCCGCAGCCAGCGGCCAAGGCTGGGGGCGAGGGTGGAGTCACAACCAGGCTGCAATAGGAGCCATGGCCGGGTGCAGCTTCACTCCTGCCCTTGCCCCTCTTTGCCTCCAACCTCGGCCCTGGGCCCCCAGCCAGGTGCAGAGCTGTGCCAAGGCTGGAGATGAGGCCAGCATGGGGACAGGAGCTGGGGGCAGGGCCAGAGCAGAACTCAGAGCAAGGAGGAGTTGGGTGGTGCTCCCTCCCCACCCATCTTGGGGGCTGGCCTGGACCCGCCACATTCCCCACCAAAGGTCCTGCCGTGCCCCCCCTGGGGGAGTGCACTCCACACTTTGGGGACCTCTGCCTTAGAATCTATGAAGAACTGGTATGTATGTTCCAGCCAAGTACTACATGCTTCCCACTACACAATGTTTATCAGTAGAAACACACATTATAGTTTTCTATGAAGTTTCATAAAGTGTGGTGCATTGATTCTTCCCTCCATAGGCTTTTGTATATTAGGGATGCCCTGATACAACGAACGCCTCCTTTTATACTATAGCATACATCACTTTCCAGTGGGAAAATCATTATGATCCTCCTAATCAGAGTACATTTAACCTGGAAATCCAGTGTATAACCTGTTAAAAGCAGCTGGAGCACCAGAGTTTTTCTCTCTCTATCTCAAATATATCACTAAGGCAAAGATCAGGCCCTCATTCAACAACATCAAGTCTAAGAAAGCACTGGAATGAAGAAACACATCAAGTTCTCCATGTCTTAATTGTCTCCACAGAGTCACACACTACAGAAGCCATTCTCCTCGCCATGTGCCACAGAACCTTTTAGAGCAGTAGCTGGCAATTAGAGGGAATGCACAAATCTCTTGAGCTCTCCATTCTATCGGCTAAGGACATACCTACATGTCACTGCTTCTAACGCTGTCTCAGTTCCTCTCTTTCACAGAACCAGTTTCTCCCTTTCTCCGCTATGTTAGTGTGCAAGAATACTTGTAAAATTATTCTTAAGTAGCGCAATTAGTACAAAGGTGGGCCCTGGATCAGAAAAGCACTTAAGCACATGCTGAAATCCCACTGATGTTGATGAGACTTTAGTACATGCATGCCTACTTCTTCCTAAATAGGGAGGGATTTAAGCATGTGCTTCAAAGCTTTCCTGAACTGGGGCCTTAGGCTCATACATCTTCATTAAATCTAGGAGAGGGAGGAAATTGCAGGGGTGCTCACAGAAATGTTTGACATGACATGCACAATTCATTTTGGCTTAAAACATCATGATGGTTGAGTCACGGGGCCAAATTTCAGGGGGTGGCATTGCAATCTGGTGCACGAGGTGGCAACTCCACTCAGGTTTGGCCCAGCCATCCCTCTGTTGTGACAGAAGGGCCACTGCGCCAAATTTCAGTGAGTGGTGTTGCAACCTGGCATGCAGGGTTGCAGCACCATTCAGATTTGGCCCAGCCACCCCTTTGTTAAGTTGGAGGAAGCTATGGACCAAATTTCAGTGAACGGCATTGCAATTGGCATGTAGATTGTAGCGCCACTCGCGTTTGGCCTGGCAGCCCCTAAGTGAAGGTGATCCTAGGCCAAACCTACAGGATGCTGCAACCCCAGAGCCATGTCTCAATGCTGCTCAGTTTGGAGATCCTCTTGAACTGCCCTTTTTTCCCCCACCCAGGTGTACTGTCCCTCAATTGGTGCTCCTGCCAATGGTTCACACCATGTGTAACATGCACATGGCTGCAGGCACCATGTGGGAATTGGGTGTTTGGAAAATTTTCACTGATTTTGTATTGCCACAGCCCTTGCCTAAGGGCAGATCCATCTAAAAACGTGTGGCTTAAAGTGTGTTTCTTTGCCTTGTTTCATACAAACATACATATTTTTCAAGTTAGCTCAATCTGTAGATACGTTGGAAGCTGTCTTGTGTCCGCTATCTGTGCAAAGTCAAGAGAAAAGAAGGAAATGTCAACTTTTTCCTCCTCATTATTCAAATATTTTTTTAAAGACGTCTCAGTGCTATTCTTTTTCATATCTTTTAATGTCAAAGGATTCAGAATCAATTCTACAGGGAATTGAGACTTAAATTGCGGAAAAGTCCCTAATGGTTTAAAATCCATTCTAGCTTTATAGTTTAAGAGAGAGACAGACAAAGAAGGAAAATTAAAGGGAAGGTACTTCTCTGATCTGGTGACTATGGTATACTCTTTTCCCAAACAAAGGCAACTGAGCATTGCTGAGCTTGTAGAAAACCTCCAATTGTACAATCTAGTCCAAATAACAATTGAACCTATTACCAGAGATTAATAGAATTTCATAAATTTATTGTACACTAGATAGTTTACTTACTGGTTACAAGTATATGTCTGAGGGAAGCTAAAACTCCGCACTGTAAAATCATACATATATGTGCACATATATAGTATAGAGTTTTGTTTTATATAAAATAACAGTAGGTTATTCAAATGCAAACATACTATAATCAGATGTGTCATTCTAGAAAGAGCAGAGGGAATACTGAATAGGACTCTGGTATATGGTAGGCATTTGATTTGATTATGGAAGCAAACTGGGGGTTGATATTCGAAGAAATGCATTTACACTTTAGCAGTCCCTGATTGCTTATTACAAATTATAATGTAAGATTCCTTCTCCCTCCTGCATGGTGTTGGTAAAATGTACATTTTCATGGAGTGGCCCAGACAGAACTGCTGAGTAGCTGTGCCCACTTCCGTCTAGAGGTAGGAACGTACACACATCTCTCTGAGCGTGAACATCTGGTCCTGAAAATCCAGTTTGACTAGATGGCCTCTTGCGGTCCTTTCAGCTCTACATTTCTATGATTCTGAACTCCCAAGCTCTCTGCCTCCTGCAGCAAGCTGGCTGCTTGTGCAGTGCAGTTCTTTACTTGTTCAGTTCTTTGTTTCTACCAGGAACTTTTCTGTGTGTCCCCGTGCCCCATACCTACTTACTTCCCTGCCGTCCTTATAGCCTTATAGCTCACCTCTGCAAACACGGTACAGTGAGCCATGCTAAGTATTGCGACCTCTTCTGTTTATGGGTGGCGTGTGAGCACCCCCCTTTGGGAAGGCTAGTCACTTGGCCCTGCCCCTTCTTCCCAAGACCCTGGCCCTACTTCTCCCCATCCACTAGAGCCCCGAGACACCCCCCTGTGGCTGGAGGAGCCCGCCATCTGCCCACAGAGTCAATCCCAGTGCTGAGTCACCCACCAGCCCCAGTGCCGGCTGTCAGTCACCTCCAGCACCAGGCCACCTGCTGGCCCCAGCTGCTTGCTGATCTCCTGCAGGAGCTGAGCTTCTGCCACCTTGGTGGAGTGTGGGTAGGGCCAGCCTTGGCTTAGGGGAGGCTTAGCCTCCTCTGGCCTATTATACCTGCTGCCAATGCTTCTGTTCCTAATCCTCCTCAATTTGAGTTTATAAGGAGAAATCGCTTGTCTGACCTGAATACACTTGACCAAAGTCCAAGGTCCCTTGGATGGTGGCTATTGCAGAAAAATCTGACATCAGGGAAGCCTCTGGTGTATCTTGTCCCCCAAACCAGAATCACACTGACATGGATCCACATTTGGACACCAGATCCTTGTTGGCCTGTGGTGCAAGTGGGAATGCAACCCAAGTCTCAATGTTTTAGAGCTAAGAGTGGTGGGCCCAGCAATTCAATACATTCTCAACTTCATTTCTACTCTAGCATTTCAAGCAGAAATCAACAATTGCATGACAGCTGATTATCATCACCTGCCTGGGTGGCACAAAAAGTTCCTCCTTCAGCATTAGGGCTCCACACATCCTTTCCAAAGTAGAGACAATCCATTGGACCATCTTGGCCACATGAGTCCAAGGATAGTTGAACAGAGAGGCAGTCTGGCTCAGCAAAAGAACCCTATACCAAGGGAATCCTTCAGTGCTGGTCCCTATATTCTCAAACCATAACCTCCCTTAGGTTTGTGTATCTTTCTGGCATGCAGTTTCTTGTCTATATTGCTCCAAGCATTGACTTTCAGGCATGGAGGACAGATGGATTCTCAATCATTTATATGCCTTCCCTTCTTTCCATCTTCCCTCAAAGGAGCAATTCCCTCCAATCCTGGAGACTGAGCAAAGGTCATTCTCTTTGCCTCCTTGTGCCTCTTTGTGATCCTGAAGACCCTGATTCTTCATTCTACTTCAAATTTCATTCCCCAACACTATGGCCTCTCCACCCTGAGGACCATTTGTAACAAGTTTTTTATCAGTGATATGGAGCTTAGGTACAGATGCAGGTTTCAGTCCTTGAACACTACATGTTACCCGCTTTAAAGACCTTTGCAGTTCATCCTTATGTCTGTCTTCTTCAACACCTTCTCGTGTCTCAAACTAGCTACCAGATGTCTGGTAGCTAAATGGAGTCTTACTTTTGTTCTTTCTGTTAGCCCCTCTTCAAACCATTGAAAAGGTTTTCCTCTACTTTCTCACTATCTAAGTCACATTCCTTGTGGCAGTTACTTCTTTGAGAAGGGGAAAGGTCAGTAAAGTAGGAGCACTTTACTTCAAATAACTCTTCCTTCATGCAGCTCCCCAAATAATACACAAAGTGTATTCTCCATTCCATGTTAGTCAAGTAATTGTTCTTTATTCTGCCCTCACCCATCCTACAAAAAAAAATCTACTTTGTCTGCGTGTGGTCAGAGGTCACAAATTCTGCTCAGACAAGACAGCCCTCCTCCAAAGGTATGATGTATTTGTGGCCCATGTTTATAGTAGAGCGTCAACAAGTATCAACAACTGATCACCAAAGAATCCTCTGATTCCAGAACATGGCAGCTGATCTGCTTCTCTGAACAAGATGGTGTAAATGTATTTAGCCTGTAGGGTGCACATTGGTTTAATCTAGAATGCCCTGTATGATTTGAAAAACTGTTTTCCTTTGGATTCTGGGCTCCTTCTACTAGATCCATTAACAGTTCTTTCAGCCAAAAATAACAGGACCTCCTATGAAATTGTAAAGCTGCTTCCTGGGATCCTCTTGCTGTGTTTGTCAGGCTTTACACAGTGGACAAGGTGGCCAGCACATTCCTGCTACCAGAAGCAAGGGCAGCAGAGCTACCCCACAGTTCTCTCTGGCTTGGCAAACGGCCACTTAACAAAAAGATGCATTAACAGGTAAGATAGAATTGATCTACTCCTGTAACCAAATAGGATATGTGACCCCTCCACATCTTCCAGGCCCCTAAAGATTGCTCCTTCTACAAATATTGTTGACTTCAAGACTCAAACTGATAAATCTCTTGTCTGAGAGGTGTGCCCCTTTTCCTTTGCCATTTTGGACTACTCGGGGCTAACCCTTAAGACCACTCAGAGCCCTCATCTAGCATAGAGCATGGCAACCAACCTGCTTAACTGAATAGGATGGTGTAAACATATGCAGCCTATATTGTGTGCATTGATTTAATCTAGAAAGCCCTGCATGATTTGCATTCTCTACAAATATGTGACTACTCCCCTGCTATACTATACCTGAGCAGCACAGTTACTTCTGGCAATACTATTTGGGAACCATAGTTCACGTGAGAATAACTGGACCACTACTGCTTAATCACTGCAAGTTAAATGTGCTATCATTCCTATTCATATCCAGGTCTGATTAACCAATAGCAGAATATGCCACAGAGGCAAAGGCAGTTTCATGTCTCCTTTCTGGGTCAGAGATCTGATCATGAATTAAAAATGTAGGGACAGATTTTAGAAAGTATTTAGGCACCATGATGCATATAAGCACCAACTAGTAGTTTCAAATAAAATTTTGAACTCAATGGGAGTTAGGTGCCTTGGTGCTTTTGAAAATCCCAGTAGATGTCTATCTGCATCTGTAGGCGCTGAGTTGTATTTGAAAGCTGCACTTTAGTGAACTGTTATACTAAAGATAAAACATCTTGTTTATGGGCCCAATTCTGCTCCAATGTATGTCTGCGTGAATTTTGCCTTTGAGCAGAACTGGTTCCAAAGCATGCATGTGCTCTAGTCACAATAAAAAACAAAACCTAAGGGAGAGCTTTTTAAAAGTATGGCAGTGCTTAAAGATGCAGATTGGGATTAACATTGAGATGCTCAAACACTTCTAATTAGCCATTCCTAAGTGCCTGTGGACATGTTCAAACCTGATCATGCTGTTTGTATAACTCTTGCTCTATACCTGAACTTGCTCCAGTTTAAAGGTGTATTTTTAAAAGTGCAACATTGTGTGGAGACAAGTATCAGAGGGGTAGCCCTGTTAGTCTGTATCCACAAACAATGGGGAGTCTGGAGACACCTTAAAGGCTAACCGAGACTCCTCATTGATTGTGTGGAGAGACTCTTTTGACTGGTTAAAACCCAGCTTGAATTTTTTTAGTGTCAGATGGTGAATTTACAGGCACAAACGACATCAATTTACAGTTTGCCAATTTGGAACAATTTTTACCAATGGATTTTCTGTTAATGACAATTTTGAAATCAGAATTGGACGTTTTGTAAAAGCTCTGCTCTGGGAATTATTCTGGGGAAGTTCTATGGCCTGTGGTATATAGGAGGTCAGACTGGATGGAGCTGGCCTTGGAATCTAGGAGTCTGTGTCCACACAAGGTTCTTCTTCGAGTGATTGCTCACATCCATTCCAGTTAGGTGTGCGCGCTGTGCGTGCACGTTCGTCGGAAACTTTTTACCCTAGCAACTCCAGTGGGCCGGCAGGTCGCCCCCTGGAGTGGCGCCGCCATGGCGCTCAATATATATCCCTGCCGGCCCACCCGCTCCTCAGTTCCTTCTTACCGCCGTGTCGGTCGTTGGAACTGTGGAGCGCGGCATAGCTGTCCTCCACGTCCCTAGCTCTCCTTGTTTTCTCTCGTTATCTCTCGTATTGTTATAGTTGTTAGTTAGATTGTTAAGTATAGATAGTAGTAATTAAGTGTAAAGAGGTTGTAAATAGTTGTTCGCCGGGGGCTTAGCCCTTCCCGGCACCCGGCACCGGGCTCATGCCTGGTTCGCCGGGCTTCAAGCAGTGTGCGGCCTGCAAGAAGCCTATGCCCACCAGCGACCCCCACGACGCGTGCCTGAAGTGCCTGGGGGAATCGCACAGATCGGACAAGTGCCGCATCTGCAAGGCTTTTAAGCCAAGAACAAAAAAGGAGAGAGATCAAAGACTCCGGACTCTCCTTATGGAGGCGGCACTTGACCCGGCGGCTTCGCAGGCCGTGATCTCGGCGCCGGCACCGGATCGCACCGGCACCGAAAAGACTCCCCGGCACCGACCTTCTCCGGCACCGGGGACAGAACCAAGACCGTCGAAGTCTGCTACTCCAGCCAGGCAGACCCGACTGGAGCGCCCGGCCTCAACATCGGCCGCGGCGCCGCAGGCACCGTCGACTCCGGGCCCGGCGGGTCTGTCGAGTCCGGTGCCGCCAAGCTCCCCCATGAGATCTGGGGTTGAGATATTGGTCCCATCCACGCCGGAGACCTTCGCCTCGGCTCGGGACCTCATTGCCTTAACTGAGCCTACTCAGTTGCCACCCCCGGTACCTCCGGTGCGGGTCGCGTCTAGAGGCAAGCCCATGATGTCGGCACCGTCTCAGGACTCGCGCTCACGGTCCAGGTCCCGACGTCACGGCAGATCGAGATCTCATCGCCGCTCGCAGTCCCGGCACCGCTCTCCTCGGCGGTACCGGTCGCACTCGCGGCACCGGTCGACCTCAAGACGGTCGCGGTCGGACTCCAGCCGCCGATACCGGCACCATGACTCCAGGAGCCAGTCCTGCCGTCACTCGCCGCACCGGTCGACCTCCCGGCACCGAGCTGGTGGCAGGTCCCAGTCCCGGTCGACCTCCCGGCACCGAGCTGGTGGCAGGTCCCGGTCCCAATCCCGGCACCGAAGCGGCGGCCGGTACCGGTCCAGATCCCGGCACCGAGACAGAACCCGGTCCCGGTCCCGATCCCGGCACCGATATGACTCCCGGTACCGATCCCCGGCACCGAGAAGATCGTCCCTGCCGACCCGCGCAGACCCTTACCAACCAGGGTCTGCCCCGCCGTGGCCTTCTAGACAGCCGTTGGTCTCCTCCCAAATGGACAGCGGGTACGCGTTGGGCACCGACCGGCAGGCGGCGCTATTTCACGACCCGCCACAACACGACCAAGGCCCGCAGCAATGGGGGTTTTGGACACCCTGGGCATACCATCAAGCCCAGGGGCCCCAACAGCTTCCTGCTAGGCCTGCGACGGCGGAGCACAGGGTGCCGGAAGCCTCATTGTCTCGCCCCCCTCCCTCCCCGGATGGGGAGGAAGGGTCCAAGCAGCAAGACTCCGCTCTGGCTCCTGAGACAGAGGCGAGGGCTGAGGGAGACCTTCCATTAGACACTCTCTTGCCGGGGGTCTCCTCATCCTCCTCCCCTGATGAAGCGGTGGCTGGTACCTCCTCCAGTAGCCCCCCCCGGCTGGATCTCAGGGCGCACCAAGACCTCCTCAGGCGAGTAGCTCAGAATCTGAGCCTACAAGCCGAGGAGGTCTCGGAAATAGAGGATCCGATTGTTACCATCCTCTCATCGGATGCTCCCACCAGGGTCGCCCTACCCTTCATAAGGACCATCCAGGCCAACGCCAATACCATCTGGCAGTCTCCGGCCTCCATCCCCCCCTACGGCGAGGGGCGTCGAGAGGAAGTACATGGCCCCTTCTAAAGGCTATGAGTACCTCCATATACACCCGACACCGTGTTCCCTGGTGGTACAATCAGTAAATGACAAAGAGCGTCATGGGCAGGAAGCTCCAGCTCCCAAATCCAGGGAGGCCAGGCGAATGGACCTCCTCGGCCGTAAAGTATACTCGGCTGGGGCGCTGCAGCTCAGGGTTGCAAACCAGCAGGCCCTGCTCAGCAGGTACGCCTTCAACTCCTGGGTGGCAGCAGACAAATTTAAGGAGCTGCTGCCGCAAGACGCCCGCCAGGAATTTGCAGCCATCTTAGATGAGGGCAAGAAGGTTGCACGTACATCTTTGCAAGCTTCTTTGGACGCTGCAGACTCGGCTGCCCGCACCCTCGCGTCGGGAGTAACGATGCGCCGCATCTCCTGGCTGCAGGTCTCTGGCCTTCCTCCGGAGCTCCAGCATACCATCCAGGACCTCCCATTCGAAGGCCAGGGCCTGTTTTCCGAAAAGACAGACCCCAGACTCAAGAGTCTGAAGGACAATCGGGTCATTATGCGCTCCCTCGGGATGCACACACCGGGAACGCAACGCAGACCCTTCCGGCCACAGCAACAACAGCAGCGCAGGCCATATTCCCAGTTCCGCCAACGGCAGGACCTTAACAGGCGCCGTGGCAGGAATGGAAGGTGCAGGCATTCGGGGAACCAAGGGGGGCAAAACCAAGGCTCCTCTAAGCCCCCGCCTGGACCCAAGCCTTCATTTTGAAGGTGCGCCCGAGGGCGCAGTAACAGTTTCCCCCATGGATCCTTCCCCCCCGTTTTCCAACCGCCTTTCGTTTTTCCTCCCGACGTGGACCCAAATAACATCGGACTGCTGGGTCTTACGCACGGTGCAGACGGGATACCGCCTGCAGTTTGTATCATTTCCTCCTTCCCGCCCCCCTTCCTCGTCCCTCTTCAGGGACCCCTCTCATGAGCAATTCCTTCGGCAGGAGGTACAGACGCTCCTCAGCAAAGGAGCTATAGAGGCGGTTCCGGAAAACGAGAAAGGCAAGGGGTTTTATTCCCGTTATTTTCTGATCCCCAAGGCCAAGGGAGGCCTCAGGCCTATCCTCGACCTGCGAGAGCTCAACAAATACCTGGTGAAGTTGAAGTTCCGCATGGTATCCCTGGAGACCATTATCCCATCCCTGGATCCGGGAGACTGGTACGCCGCCCTCGACATGCAGGACGCGTATTTTCACATTGCCATTTGGCCACACCACAGACGTTTCCTTCGCTTCGTGGTGGGCCCCCTTCATTACCAATTTGCAGTCCTCCCATTTGGCCTTTCTACGGCCCCGAGGGTGTTTACAAAATGCATGGCAGCTGTTGTGGCACATCTTCGACGCAGTCGTATCCACGTGTTCCCTTATCTAGACGATTGGTTGATTCGGGGCACGTCGGAACGGCAAGTCTGCAGCCATGTCCGCGTGATCACCGGCATGTTTGCTACGTTGGGCCTCTTGATAAACATGGACAAGTCCACCCTGATCCCCACGCAGAGGGTGGAATTCATCGGGGCCGTCCTGGACGCCACTGTGGCCAGGGCCTTGCTGCCGTCGCAGAGGTTCCAGGCATTGTCGGCGATCGTTCAGCGACTGCGGGCAGCCCCCTTGACATCGGTGCGGACATGTCTAGCCCTGTTAGGCCACATGGCGGCTTGCACCTTTGTGACCGGTTATGCTTGGCTCCGCATGAGGCCCCTCCAGTTGTGGCTCATCGATCATTACCGGCCGGCAAGACAGCCGCTAGACATGCTGATCACGATCCCCCAAGGGGTGTTAGATTCTCTCGACTGGTGGCTAGACCAGTCCGTAGTGTGTGCGGGGCTCCCTTTCCACCCACCTCAGCCCTCGGTGTCCCTCACAACGGATGCCTCAGATCTGGGCTGGGGGGCCCACCTGGGGACCATGAGAACGCAGGGCCTGTGGTCCCAGAAGGAGGTGGGGTTGCACATCAACATGCGGGAGTTGAGAGCGGTCCGCCTCGCTTGTCAAACGTTCTGCCATCAGCTTCAAGGTCGTTGTGTCGCGGTGTTTACCGACAACACGACGACCATGTACTATATCAACAAGCAAGGCGGCACCAGATCCTCTCCCCTGTGTCACGAGGCGATGCGACTCTGGGACTTTTGTGTAGCCCACTCCATTCACCTCACGGCTTCCTTCCTCCCCGGAGTACGGAACACGTTGGCGGATCGCTTGAGCAGATCCTTCCTGTCGCACGAGTGGTCCCTTCGCCCGGACGTCGCCCTCTCCATCTTCCGGAGGTGGGGTTATCCCCGTGTGGACCTCTTCGCGTCCGGGGGGAACAGGAAGTGCCAAGCGTTCTGCTCCTTTCAGGGCAGGGAGCCCGGGTCGATAGCGGATGCCTTCCTTATTCCGTGGACGACCCACTTGTACTACGCGTTTCCCCCGTTCCCTCTGGTCCACAGGGTCCTTCTGAAGGTGCGCAGGGACAGGGCTCGCGTGATCATGGTAGCCCCGGCATGGCCCAGGCAACATTGGTACCCCATGCTGCTGGACCTGACCATAGCCGATCCAGTTCCCCTGCCCCTTCACCCGGACCTGATTACCCAGGAGCACGGGACCCTCTGTCACCCGGACCTACAGTCGCTGCACCTAGCGGCGTGGCTCCTGCGTGGCTGACCAGTTCTGAGCTGCGCTGCTCCACACCGGTGAGGGAGGTGCTTTTGGGCAGCAGGAAGCCTTCCACGAGAGCGACATATTCGGCCTAGTGGAAGCGTTTCTCCTGTTGGTGCGTGGAGAGAAATCTCCGCCCTATGGAAGTTTCGGTGGCCGATATCTTAGACTACGTTTGGTCCCTCAAACAGCAAGGTCTGGCGATATCGTCGTTGCGGGTCCACCTGGCAGCTATCTCCACCTTTCACCCGGGTGCGGATGGTCGCTCTATTTTTTCTCACCCGACGGTGTCCAGATTCCTTAAGGGACTGGAACGTTTATACCCTAACGTCCGTCTCCCTGCTCCAACCTGGGATCTTAACCTGGTGTTGTCCCGGCTCATGGGACCCCCCTTTGAACCGTTAGCTACTTGCTCCCTGCTTTACCTCTCTTGGAAGACTGCCTTTCTAGTAGCTATCACCTCAGCTAGGCGGGTGTCGGAACTCCGGGCTCTTGTGGTAGACCCCCCGTATACAGTCTTCCACAAAGATAAGGTGCAGCTGAGGCCACACCCTGCCTTTCTTCCCAAGGTAGTCTCGTCCTTCCACATCAGCCAAGAGATATTCCTTCCGGTTTTTTTCCCGAAACCTCACTCCTCAGGCAGGGAGCAGCAGCTCCACTCGCTTGATGTCCGTAGGGCTCTCGCGTTCTACGTGGAGAGGACCAAACCCTTCCGCAAATCCCCCCAGCTTTTCGTGGCGGTAGCGGACCGCATGAAGGGGCTTCCTATCTCCTCCCAGAGGTTATCCTCATGGGTAACGTCCTGTATCAGGACCTGCTATGACTTGGCCCACGTTCCTACGGGCCGTGTGACTGCGCATTCTACCAGGGCGCAGGCGTCGTCGCTGGCATTCCTCGCCCGTGTGCCCATCCAGGAAATCTGTCGGGCAGCGACCTGGTCATCGGTCCACACCTTTGCTTCCCACTACGCCCTGGTCCAGCAGTCAAGAGAGGATGCGGCCTTCGGATCTGCAGTGCTCCTTGCCGCGACTTCTCACTCCGACCCCACCGCCTAGGTATGGCTTGGGATTCACCTAACTGGAATGGATGTGAGCAATCACTCGAAGAAGAAAAGACGGTTACTCACCTTTGTAACTGTTGTTCTTCGAGATGTGTTGCTCACATCCATTCCACACTCGCCCTCCTTCCCCACTGTCGGAGTAGCCGGCAAGAAGGAACTGAGGAGCGGGTGGGCCGGCAGGGATATATATTGAGCGCCATGGCGGCGCCACTCCAGGGGGCGACCTGCCGGCCCACTGGAGTTGCTAGGGTAAAAAGTTTCCGACGAACGTGCACGCGCGGCGCGCACACCTAACTGGAATGGATGTGAGCAACACATCTCGAAGAACAACAGTTACAAAGGTGAGTAACAGTCTTTTTTATATCTGGTGTACCTAAATTGGTTTTTAAATCAATTTCAGTTAAACTGATGCAATTCCTGCATGCAGATAGGCCTTAAAAAAACCTTTACATTTTAATGGGAATTAAAACACCAGACACTAAAATAACCATATGCTGATTACTTCACTTCAAAAAATGTAAACTTCCAGCTGAACTGTGGAGTAAAACACAGTTTTATTTGCATTCTTTATTATATGTAAAGGAGAAAGGCATAACAAGAACCGATGGCTGGAAATTAAAGCTAGCTCAATTGAAATCAGAAATAAGGTACACATTTTTATTAACAAATTCCCAAGCGAAGTGTTGGATTCTCCATCTCTGGATGCCGTCAGATGAAGACCGAGTGCCTCCTTGGAAGATACGCTTTAGTCAAACAAGCTATTTGGGCTCAGTACAGAGGTAATTCTTTTGTATTTGTTGTACAGGAGGTCAGGCTAGGCAATCTAATGGTCTCTTCTGGCCTGAAATCTATGAAAGGCAGCCTCTACCCTTCCTTCCCCATCAGCTGGCAGAGGAAGATCCAGACTAAGGGCTTGTCTACATCACAAAGTTGCAGCGCTGGTGAGGGGGTTACAGCGCTGCTACTTAGGAGGTGTACACATCTGCAGGGCATCACCAGCGCTGCAACTCCCTGTTTCCAGCGCTGGCCGTACTCCCGTTTTGTCTCAGGTGTAGAGGATCCAGCGCTGGTGATCCAGCGCTGGTCATCAGGTGTAAACACTCACCAGCGTTTTTCTTGACCTCCATGGAATAAACAGGTATCCCAGCATACCAGAGGAAGCCTCTCTGGTAATCAAGCAGGACTCCTTCCCCGCGGTTTGCAGGGGGGTCGGGGAACGCGAGAGCAAACCGCGGGGAAGCAGGTCTCCTTTCCTGCGGTTTGCTCTCGCGTTCCCCTAACCCCTGTGCAAGCAGATCTCCTTCCCCGCGGTTTGCAGGGGGGTTCGGGGAACGCGACAGCACACCACTGGGAAGGAGACCTGCTTGCAGGGGGGTTCAAAAAACACCGGAGCAAACCGCTGGGAAGGAGACCTTCTTGCACGGGGGTTCAAAAAACACCGGAGCAAACCGCTGGGAAGGAGACCTGCTTGCACGGGGGTTCGGGGAACACCGGAGCAAACCGCTGGGAAGGAGACCTGCTTGCACGGGGGTTCAAAAAACACCGGAGCAAACCGCGGGGAAGGAGACCTGCTTCCCCGCGGTTTGCTCTCGCGTTCTCCTAACCCCCCTTGAAGCCGCCCAACAGCGCTGCAGTGTGGCCACATCTAACACCACTTGCAGCGCTGGTTGCTGTAAGTGTGGCTACTCTGCAGCGCTGGCCCTATACAGCTGTACTAATACAGCTGTAACAACCAGCGCTGCAAAATTGTAGATGTAGACATGGCCTAAGAGATATCACCGGTCAGGCCCCCTGCCAAAAATCTTTTTCAGCTTCTCTCATAAAAAGAAGAACATACTGAGCTGATATTTAAGGGAAAGAAGAGAAAAAAAAGCATTAAAAATATGCCACTTGGAGATGGTCCTTTTAAAAATATTTAATAAAATTTATATAAATGTTTAAACTGTTTCAGATGATACATAATAAACCACGTATGAGTGACAGTTTTATAATAACAATGTCCTGCAGTGTTTGCCACCTCTCTCCCTAGTGGTCACAGACTTTTCACTGAGACATCTGTGTTTTCTTTTTGATAAAGAACACATTCTCTCTCTATATTGCATAAAATTCTTTAATCTTTTAATAACATGCTCCTATGCCATATTTTGTCTTTATATGCTATAAAGAAGCAATAAAGGGAATAGGGGATGGGGTGGGAGGAAGGGGTAAGGGTTTTTAATGTTTTTTTTCTTTTGGCTTTGCAGTTCATCTTTTCTATTTCAGCTGGGAAAACTATTGGCAATACAGCTAGCAGTTTACCCAAGTGAAATTCAGATACTTGTCACAGTATGATTTATAGGAAATATTTCCATCGTACTTTCTTTCATGAAGTGGGTATTCACCCATGAAAGCTCATGCTCCAAAACGTCTGTTAGTCTATAAGGTGCGACAGGATTCTTTTCCACTTTAATACAGTACTACTAAATCAGCACGTTAAAGATGTGTAATTAGAATGGGGTAGATTCTCATCTGGAGCTGCCAGAGTCTCTTTTTGACCAGGTGTTCTGATCAAAAACTAGACACCTGGCAACCCTAGCCCAGTATCTCTCTTGGTCTCAACACCTTGGATTGCATCAGCACAAAAAAGTAATAGGAACTTAATGAGCATGAAAAGTCAAATTTAGATGAAACCAAAAGGTCTTTGATGATACAAAAGACAATCTAGAACATATTGAAACTTACCTGAAAACAGCCTTCATCGTCTCTTGCTTTCCCCTTGTTTGAAGTGCAGAGTGAGTTCCCTTTCATTTCCTCTGTGTGTCATTTCCTGCCATAATGCTCCGGGGTGTAAAGTAGTAGCCATCGACTTCTGTAGAAACAGTGAAACTGCAACAGATATTTCTGGGGATTTAAATGAGAGGTTTTCTTTAGAGAAGTAGCAGCTTTCCTGGAAGGACTGGGCAATAGACTGGGAGTGAATTGATTTACCTAGTCTATTGTGGGTTACCCCAAGAACTGAATTACCAGCAAAGGAGTTCAGTCCATTTTACTCTTTCAGTGTATTGTGGGAAATAATGAAACAAGTCTCCAACAGATTGAGGAAGAGAAGCAAGCTCCTGACCCTGGATTCTTTGCTCTGGTGAAGCATTTGGTCTGCACAGCATTGAAGGTAATAAAGGAATTTGATGTAAAGTGGAATGACTTCTTTGGAGCCAGTCCTCTGGTTGACTAATGTGAGGACGGGATGTGCAGAATGAAGTGGAATTCAGGGTAAAACAGTTGCCTGTAATGGAAAGATTGGGGAATGCCACACCTCCCTATATTTTGCCATTATGACTTATCAAACCACCATTTTTCCAGTGACAAACCCCTTTTATAACACAACTGGGTCAGGGTAGGGCAACGAGAGCAAAAGGTCACATTCAGATACCTCCGAACTCCAGCCAAAACCGAAAGTTAAGACTACAAGGATCAATTGGATGGCTTTGTCTCTGTCTCCTGTTACCAATTTTCTTTCCCTTGTGGGCAATTGGTAGATAATGACTGAAATATGTGACAGCTGGTCAGAGACCTACAAGAAATAAACTGGTGGCTCTGAGGGTGTCCCTTTCACAAATAGAAACTTCATGTCTTGAAAAATCCAAGGCCTGTTCATATAGCTGCATCTGTCTGATTTTTAAATCATTATAACCAAATATACTGAACCACTGACACACAGATATCTGCTGTAAGCCATCAGACTCACATGTAACTGATAGCTAGCTATATCAGAGGTCCCCAAACTGTGGGGCACACCCCCATAAGGTGGACAGAGGAACTTTCAGGGGGAAGCAGCAGGGCCTGGGCCAGCCCCCACAGGGGGCGGAGAGGGTGCTTCACCTAGCCCTGCTCCATTCCCATTTCTGCTCCACCCCCAACCGCTGCTCCAGGTCCCAGCCCTGCGCCCAGGCCCACCCCCAATCTCAGCCTCTGGCTGTGGCTCCAGGGGGTGGTGGGTCATGGAGAAGGGTAAGAGGAGAGTGTGAACCTGAAACATTTGGGGACCACTGAGCTACATGATTGTCACTGACGTTCTTCATATTTTTAGAAAATGGAAAGCAATACATCTGAGCTGGAGTTGTATAGTAATATTTTGTCCTTTTCTGTAGTAAACTTCGTGGGAGACGTCAAACCAACCTGATAGCTTTCTTTGACAGGGTAACAAGCCTTGTGGATGGGGGAAATGGTAGATGTGGTACATCTTGACTGTAGTAAGGCTTTTGATATTGTCTCGCATGGCCTTCTCTTAAAAAAACTAGGGAAATACAACCTAGATGGAGCTACTATAAGGTGGGTGCATAACTGCTTGGAAAATCGTTCCCAGAGAGTAGTTATCAGTGGTTCACAGTCATGCTGGAAGGGCATAATGAGTGGGGTCCCACAGGGATTGGTTCTGGGTCCGGTTTTGTTCAATATCTTCAATGATTTAAATAATGGCACAGCAAGTACACTTATGAAGTTTGTGGATGATACCAAGCTGGGAGAAGTTGCAAGGGCTTTGGAGGATAGGATTAAAATTCAAAATGATCTGGACAAACTGGAGAAATGGTCTGAAGTAAACAGGATGAAATTCAATAAGAAATGCAAAGTACTCCACTTAGGAAGGAACAATCAATTGCACACATACAAAATGGGAAATGACTGGAAGGAGCACTGCAGAAAGGGATCTGGGGGTCATAGTGGATCACAAGCTAAATATGAGTCAGTGTAATGCTGTTGCAAAAGAAGCAAACATCATTCTGGGATGTATTAGCAGGAGTATTGTAAGCAAGACACGAGGAGTAATTCTTCCATTCTACTCCGCTCTGGTTAGGCCTCAACTGGAGTATTGTGTCCAGTTCTGGGTGCCACATTTCAGGAAAGATGGACAAATTGGAGGAAGTCCAGAGACGAGCAACAAAAATTATAGAAAATTGTAGAAAAATGACCTATGAGATTGAAGATTGAAAAAATTACGTTTGTTTAGTCTGGAGAAGAGAAGACTGAGAGAGAACATAATGGATTTCAAGTACCTAAAAGGTTGTTACAAGGAGGAGGGAGAAAAATTGTTGTTCATAACCTCTGAGGATAGAACAAGAAGCAATGGGCTTAAATTGCAGCAAGGACAGTTTAGGTTGTATATTAGGAAAAACTTCCTAACTGTCAGAGTGGCTAAGCACTGGAATAAATTGCCTAGGGATGTTGTGGATCTCCATCACTGGGGATTTTTAAGAGCATGTTGGACAAACAGCTCTCAGGGATGGCCTAGATAATTCGTAGTCCTGCCTTGAGTGCAGGGGTCTGGACTAGATGACCTCTCAACGTCCCTTCCAGTTCTATGATTCTATGAGATTTCATTTAAAGAATAAAAAGATAGTATATGGCAGTTATTATCAGCAGTAAAAAGTAATTGGAAAAAAGTGACACAAGGGGGCAGCTGCGTACTGTTTAAAATGTTTTTTTACTGCACTAGATTGAAATTGTATATATGCATGGTCAGAATTAGCAGGCAGATCTGGGCAGTAGATGACTATCTTATTAGGTACATAAATGATTAGATTAATTGCATTTTTAGATAACATTTTACAGTATATTTAATTAGCATGAACAGTCACATTTTAACATCAAATGGAATGGTCTTTGGTAATACAAAATCTGTTCTCATGCAGATGAAAAACAGAAGTAACCCGGGAACAAAACATGCTTTACATTTTTTATTAGTTAAAATAATTTAGTAAGTTTCACACAAAGATGTAGTAATTCAAACATATCCTGACTAATTAACACCCAGACGGTAAAACAGATCTGCTGTTATAAATGCTATGGGCTCATGCGGATTTTTGCTAATCTGTTATAAATCTGGGGCAGTAGAAATGTGTATCGAATCCTGTAATGTCGGACAGAACCAAGGAGAATTTGCATTAATAGCAGACACAGCAGGTTTATATGATGTTTGTTTAGAGGTGGGCATACCAGAGTGGTTCAGCCTCTGCTAAACTAGGCAACGCTCTGAACTTTCTCATCCTAAATGCAAACATTTAGAAAAAGCGAGAGACTGAGTAAATTATGGTGGGCAAAAAATTCCACCCAAAACCTACTTTTCATGGCCATTCATAAAATAACCACTTAATCATTTTAAATAGCTATAAGGTATTAGTCTCTAAATAATTTGTTTTGCCCCCCATGCTTAGTGCTGCTAATAAAATACTCAGTTATTAATACAGTGTGAGTCTTCTCCAAGTTCAGTGTCTTTTTCAAAAGTGAGCCGGAATGAGTTATGGCTCTGTGATGAAGGTAAGTCACTCCACATTTTAAGAATCTAAAAGTGTTCTGGCATCGCTTACTCCATGGCCATTGTTTGATTGATGTCTAAAGGGTGCAGCTGCCCTGCCATCTAGAGGGGATACTCTAAACACGTTGTCTACAATGATAGATACAGGCTTTGATATCTGATCTGCCGCATTGTTAGTAACAGCTGGATCAATAGGTAAAGTGGAAATGTGTGATATGTTTGAACACAGATTTACACTGCAAGTGAAATGAAGTGGTATATATTTGAGACCCAGAAATAAATGGAAAATGAAAAGATAAAGGTCTGTGTATCACAAGAGTCTTTCAATTCTAACAGCAGCACACTGACATGATGTACCATTTATGATACTTATGTGGCACCTGTGGTGTTTTCAGAGAAGGACTCAAGAGGTGAATTAGAAACCTAAGCAATATGGGGCCATTTCAGAATGCCTGTCAGTGAATTTTTTCCTTCATAGAGTCAACAATGGGTAGAGCAAGAATGTCCCATAGAGTGTAACAGTGGGCCTGGCTGAGTACATCTGAAGGTCCAGTTCCCAGGAGCAGGGTTTCCCCAAAGTGAACAGTGACAGGCTGGGGCTCTGAAAGCTACAGTGTTGTTGACTTATTGCTAAAACAAAAATGGGATTTTCTTTTTGCAAATTTTTCATGAAAAAATTGTCTCCTCTTTTGCTAGAAAATTTTGATTTTTCTTTTGGACCAGCTCTATTTTCCACTTGTGTCAGGCAGAAATCTCTTGTTGCAATGGACAGAAGATCAGAGCACCCCAGATATGCATCTTTAAAAACAATTTGACACTAGAAATGAGGGCAACTGCCTACTATTACTTACAACATGCTGCTCTGAAAAATGACCAAGCGTCCTCTCCACTACCCAGAAAAAGGCAGTGAAAATGGTAGTAGTGGTAAGAATAGTTTGTATTTGTATACAGTTGAATCTTGATTTTATGAACACATCTTATGAATGGCCAGTTACACACATTATTTTTCCCAACAGAAAAAAAACCACAACAAAATGGATGTCAATGTAGATCAAATCAACATCCCTTTAGTGTAATGGAAGTCTCTTTGCAGTGTTTGGAAGGGCATGAAGAAAGCGATGCAGTGCACCATACTGCAATTTATGCACCATACCTACTACATTTTTGAGATGTTCAATTTTATTAACTCCTCAGTCCCCAATAAATTCATAAAATTAAGGGTTCTACTGTAGCACTGACACTGAAACACATCCATTCAAGACCAACTATACTACGGAACCATTTTTCAGAGGGAAGACCTTCTCCATTTGAAACTACCGTGGGATTATGAGTAGGCAGAAGGTAATTACCCAAACTGGAATTAGCACCCATATTTTTGTGGAAAAGAGCCATGAGAGATTTTACTGACCACAGGCTTAATGACCATATGCTTTTATGTCTAGCCCCATAGTATCATGTTGGAGCACTGGGTCAATGCTGACCTCAGAAGAAGACTGCCATCTATTGAATCAGCAATGGCACCTCCTGCAGCATGGATTTTCTATGCAGATCTTTTGGGGAAATATCTGTTATTTTGGGGGCTACGGGTGATAAATGACCTTGCTGTAGAATTGGATGGTTGAAAAAAATGACTCAGGATTTCTGGGAAGAAATGTGCTTGTCTGAAGTAGCACTCAGCATTATTCAGCTATTAAATTTAAACCAGCTGGCGCTCATTAGTTGGTGCCCATCTGTGCGATGTGCTGAACTTCAGCCCCAATGAACATTAGCTAACCATTGTGAAAGTAGAATGAATTATATTGTGAAAATAGAAAGGATTAAAGAAATGCTGTCTGTACCTTTATGCAAAATTGTTGGAATGCTGCAATCCAGGTGTCCGGAATACAGACATTAACATAGAACAATTGCACCGTTTAAGGGCAATTGGTGAAGTATTAGCCTTAGATTGATAAGAGTTAGTAAGGAAATAGGATATGCATGCTGTGCCCCAGGTGAATTTTACTGTTTTGCTTTCTTTGTCCCTTTGTCTAATTCCCGCTCTTTTATCTGTATAAATAAGATAGTTTGTGTCTTGCATGGTGCTCACATTATCTGGATGTTATTAACAGAGCGCTGTGCTAATAAAACAGAGTGGTCTGACAAACTGTGAGTCCTGAGTCTAACTTTGACACCATAAACTGATGCCTGATAAATACCCAGTAAATATAGTTATCTTCAACAGAGCACTCCCATCCAAACATTGAGCAAGTCCAGTCTTTCAGAGCTTACAAGATCTGAGTTCAGAACCTGGCTGCATGATATGAGGGAAGTGAGAATGGGGAAAATGGCAGACCTGACATACAGAGATTGGCAAAAAGCAATCTCTCCCTGGATGCTTCAAGGGGTATGTCTACATCTACAATTTTGCAGCGCTGGTTGTTACAGCTGTATTAGTACAGCTGTATAGGGCCAGCGCTGCAGAGTGGCCACACTTACAGCAACCAGCGCTGCAAGTGGTGTTAGATGTGGCCACACTGCAGCGCTGTTGGGCGGCTTCAAGAGGGGTTCGGGGAACGCGAGAGCAAACCGGGGAAGGAGACCAGCTTCGCCGCGGTTTGCTCTCGCGTTCCCCGAACCACCCTGCAAACCGCAGGGAAGGAGACCTGCTTGCTCGGGGGTTCGGGGAACGTGAGAGCAAACCGGGGAAGGAGACCAGCTTTGCCGCGGTTTGCTCTCACGTTCCCCGAACCTCCCTGCAAACCGCAGGGAAGGGGACCTGCTTGCTCGGGGGTTCGGGGAACGCGAGAGCAAACCGGGGAAGGAGACCAGCTTGATTACCAGAGGCTTCCTCAGGTATGCTGGGATACCTGCTTATTCCACGGAGGTCAAGAAAAGCGCTGGTAAGTGTCTACACTTGATTACCAGCGCTGGATCACCAGCGCTGGATCCTCTACACCCAAGACAAAACGGGAGTACGGCCAGCGCTGCAAACAGGGAGTTGCAGCGCTGGTGATGCCCTGCAGATGTGTACACCTCCTAAGTTGCAGCGCTGTAACCCCCTCACCAGCGCTGCAACTTTGTGATGTAGACAAGCCCAAGGTCTTGCCAGGAAAACTAGAATAGCAAACTTGAATGACTGTAGCGTTGGAGGCAGACAACATACCAGACAATGAAACCAAGGAACTGTTTGAATGATAGAATCCTTTGCTTCATGGACCATAAATTTTGCCTTCTTTAAGTAGTCTTGATCGAACAGTGTAAATAATATAAACTGAAAAGGCTTTTATGCTCTTAGTGTGGGCCCTATGGGACTGGGCAGTACATTGCATAAAATACTGTTAACCCAGGTTTACACGGCAGGTGACTAGTGTTTAAAAGAACATTATGGTGAAGTAAGTACTGAGACTGTAATGTCTGTCTGGCCTTCCTAGCATCGATGGTTTAAAAAACCCACCACATTATTTCTGTAATACGTTATGAGTGATTAAACTACGTACAAAAGGAAAGTCACACCTAAACTCTAATTCTCAAATCTTTTATTCTACTGTTTGTTTTCATCTTAATTACATTTACAAAATACAAGTGAGAAACCAGGTGGGTGAGGTAATATCTTTTCTTGGATTAACTTTTATTGGTGAGAGAGACAAGTCCAGTAAAAGATATTACCTCACCCACCTTATCTCTCTGTAACGGGGCAGGACTCACCACCATGGCATCTCCAGCTAGCAGTTCTGGGATTTAGCTCTATCTTTTCACAGGGTGCCCTCCTCCAGTGGTGTCTCGCCACCATCACTTCTGCTGTGAACCCCTGTCTCCTCAAAGATCACAGCATCCTCTTTAGGACACAGCCCTCCGGCTGTGCCCCAATCTGTTCTCCTCCCTCTTCTGGGGGAACAGCAGTCCTCTGTCCAGCCACTTGCCTCCATGGCCAACCACAGCCCAAGGTTCTAGCCGTCACACTCTCTCAGCTCCTGGTCCCGACATGGCTACAACTACACTGCGTACAAGGGAGAAACTCAGAACTTGCATTGGTTCCTAGCTGGGCTGTTGCTTCATAGCTGCATGTTCAGACTTAATTAGATAAATTATTACCTGTGTAGGAGTAAACTTGAGAAAAACACAAACAATCTAAAAATATTTTTGTAACTTGTTAGTGTGACTATGTAGAAGTAGGCATTTAGTAAGAGCAGGTAAGGAGCTACTTGGAACATTTGAAAAATTGGTCTGGATGACATGCAGCCTAGGGTGCTAATGATAAACCAAAGAATTTTATGACCCTCTGGCAATTATTGTTGATATTTCATGGAAAATTGTGGAGGCTCCATAAAAATGGAGAAAAGAAAATGTGGTATCTGTGATGAAGCTATGAAAAGGAAAGATCATGGCAATTACCACCCAGCAAGTCTAACTTCACTCTCAAGTAGAATAGTGGAGCCTGAATGGCCGCAGGAGAGTGGGGCTTCATGGTATCTGGAACCCCTGGACATAAGGGCCTTCAATGCATAGTTCCTAGATGTGCTGAGGAAAGGGAGCCCCAGCTAGGACTCATCACCCCTCTCCTTGTGCTACTGTTCTGGTATCTGGGTCTAATTTCTGGTTTGAGCCTGCCAGTGACAGGGTGAAGGGTGGAAACACTTGTGGCCTGGTGCACCCAAGAGGAGTGAAAACAAGCAGTAAATTAGAGGTGATTTTGCAGTGCAATAAATTAGGGAAATAGATAAATGTATCTATAACCTGCCTATGCAGATGCTTCACTCTCACAGTAACTTCCACCCAGCCAAAGACAGGTAGCATTGGAAATCTGAAACTGCCTGTTCTTGTGAGGTTTCCAGCTCAGTGGGTTGCATGTCTGAGGTCTGGTCTATGCTAGAAAATCAGTCGGGGTGTGAAAAATCCACACACCTGAGCGGCACTGGTAAACTGACCGAAGCCCTTGTGCAGACAGTACTAGGTCAATTGAAGAATTCTTCTGTTGATCTAGCTACTGAGAACCACTCCTGTCAGTGAAGTTGTAGTGTTTTAAATGTAGACATACCTGAACATTTCAGGTAAATTTGGATTAGCATCTCTGTGCTTCTTGCAAGGGAACATTTTGAAGCAGTAACTGCTTTCAGCTTCATTCTGCACTGTGCAGCCTCTGCTGCCAGACTGTTTTGAAAAGACAGTTCATATAATTTGAACAACAAGTGAAGCACTAAATTAAGCCCAAGAAGGGCCGTTGAGAGTAAGGAATATATTTATATTTCATATAAAGTTACTGCTTCTGCCTCAGCTTTTCAATGCTTCACCTTTTTAATTTTAAAACAATTAAATCAAGAATATGAATTGGCTCCTGATTTAGGATATTTAATTAAAAATGGTATTTAGAAGGATTCAGTATCTGAAAGTCAGTGAAAGTGACAGCTAATGGAAGTTTGGGGGAAGGTCTTGATATGCTGATGTTATATTTTCCTCTTCAGTAGATTATCAGTTTTCTATTTAGCTTCTTTTTTATAACAACAACAACAACAACAACAAAATGGAAGGAAGCCCTAAATTCCTGAGTAAGCCAATTCAGATAATGTTACAATTATTATGATGTTACAGGAGATGGACTATTCACTCTAAATTTCAGCTTCTGTGGGTTATGCTCTTTTCTTGTGTGATTTTTAGTATTGATAAGTCACTAAAATATAGTTATCTTTGTGTTCCACACTCTCTGTATTAATTCTTTTTTATTCTATCTACCCAATTATGTTGCAGAAGAAGGATGGTCTAGCAGCTAAGGCATTAGTATAAGACACAGAAGATCTAGGCCCAGTTCCTGACACTGTTGTAAACCTCCTGTGGAATTTGAATCTCAGCATGTCTCAGTTCCTCATCCATAAAATGCAGACGATAATGCTTGCTTTCTCTCATCATTTGTCTTTTCTTTTTAGATCGTAAGTTCTTAGGAAAAGAAAGTCCCTGTACATTTGGTACATACAATGCATAACACAATGGGGACTCCAGCTTGGTTGAGTTCCTTAGGCCTCACCAGAACACAATTAATAAATAATAGTAATGCTAAATTTCCTGCAGTTGTTAACAGTTCAGTTTCACCAGTGTTATCACTGTTGGAAGCTCCTCTGTAGTGCAGTAGGGATGCTGCTTTAAAGACCCCAACATTGCTAATACTGCAGAATGTCCCCAGTGTGGATGAGACTTTAGACAGCTCACTATTCACAATCTACACAAACTTTAAAATAATGCAATTTACAGAAATCACTTTGCATGATCTTTGGAATCAGCTCTCAGTCTTTGTGCAAATAGTGGCTGGGAGACGCTGTTCATTCTAAGTTTCCTGAATCTAGTTTCTCTTTGAGCAGCATGCTCAGCCCTTAGTAATGTTACAAAAAACATAGGTTTGAGTCTCAAGGTTGACAGAAGATATTAAAGGCTATTTATTTGATTTATAATATATTAGATTGCAGAATTGAAGATGCCTGGATCTGAATTCATTAGATTACAAGCTTCTAAGAGTAGATGCCTTATTTTATTTTATATGTGTCTCATGCTGTCCATAGCTATGGTAATACTTGTTCTCAATCACTTAGGTTCTTTTGAAAATCCTCCTGGTAATAATAATTAATAAATAATAAATAATATTTAGCTCATATATAGCTAAGTATTATTATTATTATGAGAATATTCAAAAGTACCTAAGTGACTGAGGAGAACAAGTCTCATTATCTTTCAATAGGCATTTCAGGCATCTTTGAGAATTCCACTTTATAGAAAGGACATAATTTGGCTCCATAGTGAAGATGGGAGACAGGAAGGAAATCAGAATAGCTGAGAATGTTTGAGATTTCCATTGTTACCAGGTCTATTGGAGTTGTCCTATTGTCTTCTGTTGGATATTATATACATTTCTCAGCTACCCCTCTATTATGATTGTTGTTATTTATTATTTGTATTGCTGTCACACCTAGGAGACCCAATCACAGACCAGGACCTCATTGGTCACAAACACAGACCATAAAAAGACAGTCCCTGCCTCCGAATTTACAATCCAAGTATGATTTACCCACTTTGATTCTGGTAAGAAATCTTGAACAAAATATCGTATTAATGTAGCAATATAACCCTAGAGTTAAATTTACCTGAACCCAAACAACCATAACATTTGAATTAACTTTGTCAGGGTCCTCAAAGTTAAACACAGCGGATGGGATCTTAGCAAACCACACTACAGTAAATAAACAGCAGTTCAATTCCTGGCATCAGCCAAACAGGCTGGGACTCACTGGAATTAGTAAAAAAAAAAAAAAAAAAAAAAAAAAAAAAATAGTGGGGAGAATATAAATTGTCTGTTTAATTTAATTATGCTTAAAGGGAAAAATAAAAATAAAGAATTGAGGAGAATCCTAAAATGCAAGGAGGTCCAGGGCTTGATTTTTCTTGCACTACAGTCAGTGCCACAACTCCTATAGGTGAAAATCTGTCTCTATTGAAATCAGTAAGAATTTTGTCATAAACTTCGGTGGAATCAGGGTTTCACCCTGTGCACTCAAGGGGAACAAAATTGAGACCTTTGTAAGAAAAACAACTTCTCTTTGACATCTTTGGAAGGGGAAACTTCATGGGACATCACTCCTGTAAGTGCCTTTTCGCCCAATGACCTTTTTAGGATCTTGAGTGAGGCTGTCTGACTACTGTAGGAAACATATAACAATTTTCATTCGTGTTTCTCATTGCATATTTATTTACAGTGTAGGTGTGAGTCTGCTATATGGGAAGGTTGCAGGTAATTAACTTTAACCCTGTGGTATAAACCCAGTGAAATCAATGGAATTACACTAAGGACCTGTTTAAAAATAAATAGTGTAACGATTTCTGAATGATGAAGTGCTTTCAAGCTCTGGGTTCAGAAGCTAGCATTAGACTCGTGTTGTCTGGGCCAGTCAAGACATAAACACAATGAAGTAAGGCACTTTGGGCCAAATCCACCCCCAAAGGGAATTAGCTCCTCTCTCTTCAGGAGTTGACAGGTAGGTTGGTGCTGGTCACAGCTCTTGTCATTTCCAGCTGTTGTATTAAATCTCAGAGATGATGACCTTGTGGTGATTATATTCATTTTACTTTCTCAGATGGAAACTGGGAACATAATGGTCATCATCAAGGAAAAAATCATGGATTTGGGGGATGGAAGCATAAGACAAAAGCCTGAAGACAGGAGCCCATATTAAAATTCTCCTGCAAACATATCCAATTAGCAATAAAGGAGCATGGTCCTTATGACAAAACATGGCTGTAATTCTGTTATATTAAGAACATAAGAGCGGCTGTATTGGGTCAGAGCAAAGGTCCATCCAGCCAAGTATCCTGTCTATCAACAGTGACCAATGCCAGATGCCCCAGAGGGAGTGAACCTAACAGGCAATGATCAAGTGATCTTTCTCCTGCCATCCATCTCTATCCTCTGACAAACAGAGGCTAGGGACACCATTCCTTACCCATCCTGGCTAATAAGCATTAATGGACTTAACCTCCATGAATTTATCTAGTTCTCTTTTAAACTCTGTTATAGTCCTAGCCTTCACAACCTCCTCAGGCAAGGAGTTCCACAGGTTGACTGTGCACTGTGTGAAGAAGAACGTCATTTTATTTGTTTTAAACCTGCTGCCCATTAATTTCATTTGGTGGCCCCTAGTTCTTATATTATGGGAACAAGTAAATAACTTTTCCCTAGAGTCAGAAATTTCCTAGTATTTTCAATATTTATCTGACATAAAAATCTTACAGCCATTTGCATTGTTTCCTCTCTCTGTTAATTCTCTAACCCATTGATAAAGAGACTGAGACTTTAGAAATGAAGTTATTTATTTGCATTCTTCTAAATCTACTAGCAGTCCAAATATTTACGTATGCTTAAATCTCTTGGGTGTTGGGAAGCGGTTTTCTATTCAAACCTGTATGGTGGTAAAACCTTTTCTTAATTACATGCTCTGCTAATATACCTGGCTACTCATTGAGCAATTGTTCTTCTTGCGAACATGTATTTAATACATTTACTAGCTACTTGCATTTTGAGGAGAGAAAGTCAAACTGTCAAATACTAATGACCATGTTAGGTGGCTGCTTCTCTTACTGGGAAAACCTGTATACATCTGAAATGTTTTTAGTATTGATGAAGGGTCGCTTCATCATGTTCAGTCTAACACTATGATATGTACGTTATTATTAGTCCTATTAGTCCTATTAGAACTCCTGAGTCTGTGGGCATTTAAAAGCAGTGTTAAGAGATAAAGGAAAAGAGAGCAAGCAACTTCATTTTAAAGCATATTAGGCTCACCCCTATCTCACCCTAGAAAATAAATGCCATGTATTTATGAATCATTTATTAGTTTCCTTCAGTTAAGCTGTGACCACTGGAAAGTGCATACATTTAAATACATTTGAGGAAGTGCAAAATTAACATGGCATATACAAAGTCCCTCAAGAGGCCATAGTGTGGAAGTCAGAGACATTGCAGTTTTAATAAAAGTACCAAGATTCCTTAGTAGATTTTACATCTGAAATGTAAATGATTAAACTCATTGCATATTCCTGGAACCAATACGGATCCTCATTAGAGCTAGGCAAGTTGTGAGAAATTATTTGTAAATGTGCCACTTAATTGGATACACAATATATAATCATTCCATATTTTAATTCAGAGATACCTCACTCCGTTTTGGTGAGAGGCAAGAAGGGAAAAAGAAAGAACATATACCCTTCAAAGTCTCAATCCCATAGGCCAGATAGTTTCAAATGGGCATAACGCATGAATTGTAGATGCATTTATTAACTCAAAACATCTACTCATAATTCTTATGCATCTTAAATTTGCCATGCTGACATTCATCTGGCATAGACGGGCAAGTTTGACCAGAATGAACATCATTTTCTCCTTTCTATGAATGGCATCAAGTTTTATATTCTGCTGCTGATGCTCCAGCACTGTGACCATGGGTATTTGAGGCAGATCTTTATCCTGTGTCAAGCCAGGTTCTGTTGGCTTGCCTTGGCATTAGGATAGGAGCTAAATGATTTAACAAATGTAAGGGAGAACAGTTTTTTAAACCACTCTGAAGTGCAAAGTTGAGCCCTGAAATGTCTGGGATGCTGTCATGAGGGCCAGATGCATAGTGTATATATATAGCGTAACACATCACAGAAAAAAACTTCTGGATCAGAAAGCAAGATTCCAAGAGATATTCCAGAGACAGAGAAGGGGGAAATACCAGCTTGAACATAAACTATGAGACATCAAATCCATCTTCCATGACTTTGGAAGAAATCACACATTTTTTTCAGGTACCAAAACTACTGGAATGCCAGTGCAGGTTAAGGAGCAGCACCAGTCAACAGAGTTAACCCAACAATATGAGTCATTATTGACGAGATGTGAGCAAACAGTATAGGTCCAGATCCTGTAATTGGCCCATGTGGACAGACCCCTATTGAAGTTTCGGAAGCTTCAGGATCTGGCTCCTTGTATTGTAGCAGACATAAAAAAATGTCCAGAGTCTGTTACTCAGCCTCCTTTCCCTACCTTGCTAGCTGATGCTGATGACTTGTGGCCAGAATATTAATAATCTTGGAATGGGCAGGGAGGCCTTTCATGGCCGGTTATTCCTGGAGTTTTCGCCTTGTTGCACCCTGTTCTATAATAAATGGAGATGGCTCCTGAAGTGCAATAATTGCCACACTAGCCAAGACATGGTAAAATAATAATCACCAATTTATTTTCAGCTGATTGGCTGGTTTAAGCAGTACCAAGTCTGGAAAGCATTAGCTTTACACCTGCAGAGTAAGCTGTAAAACAAGAAAGGACCAGGAGCAGCATAATGAAAACTTCAACAGTCAAAATAACTGTAGCAACTGTTGGAAAATAAAATCACTTTGAAGCTGTCACCTCAATGTTGCAGCTCTGTGACTCTCATGTTCTGCTTGATCAGTTTGTACTAATAAAAAAAAGATGTTTAATGCTGTCACTATGATTCATCAAATGAAAGCTTTCCTTTCCCAAGGGAGAAACATAACAGTGTATGTTATAAAGTATGGTAAAAATATTGCTATTACAATCCCCTCTCTCTGCTAACTATGCACAGACTAGAATTCAGTTCTAATAGCGCAGTGGTGTGTTGTGGCAAATCTTGTAGGGGAACTACAGTGTGAGGAATATGTCAGGCTGATTACTATAGAATTACTATAGTTTTATTGTTAAAATTTACACTGTTAATGTAAACTGCATTCATTTGATTGTCAGGTAATTTAAGGATGAACATGGTGGATGCTGACTGTTTTACGTAAAATTGGTCATTCTGATTATAATAATACTTAGTACTTTTATACATTCCTAGAACTGTACATTCATTTAATTACTTAATTTTTACAACATCCCTGTGAGGTAGGCGAGTGAACTGTATTACTCTTGTTTAACAATGGATAATATCAGACAGAAAGGTGAAATGACTTTCCCAAGGCCACACAGTGACTGAGTGGCACAGTCAGTATTAGAATTAAGTTTATGCCAACTCTCAACTAAGGGCTTGTTTCTCCAGATCAGTTGCCCTCATCTGTGGTATGTGTTCTGCACTAACAGCCAGTAAGTTACTGGGAATCCAAATTCCCTGGTTGGTAAAGAAGGACAAATTGGTTGAAATGAATTCTCTCCCATGAACCCAAAAGGCTGACAGTTTGCAAGAGCTGAAGAACTTCACTGAAAAAGTTCTTTCACTTGCAACTTATTGTATGTATTTTATTTTTAAAATATTTTAATTAAAACCCACGAACAAAAAATAGGTTAAAAAGTGTCTTCCTACAAGGACCAAGATCTAAAATAACAAGGCATCCGGTGGCATCTTAAAAACTAACAGATTTATTTGGGCATAAGCTTTCTTGAGTAAAAAACCCACTTCATCAGATGCATGGAGTGAAAATTACAGATGCAGGAATTATATATTGACACATGAAGATAAGGGAGTTACCTCACAAGTGGAGAACCAGTGTTGACAGGGCCAATTGGATCAGAGTGGATGTAGTCCACTCCCAATAATTGATGAGGAGTTGTCAATTCCAGAGGAGGCAAAGCTTTAGCAAAAGTTGAGTGAGGAGCCCCAAACTACCTGCCTCTTCATGGTGATTTTTTAATAGAGATGGCTTAAATAATTTTGGCTATGTATTTTTATTGATAAGTTCAAAAGTGTACAACTGAAAATATGCAAATAATACTGCATAATCTTCATCCTCTGCATTTACACAGTCCATCCATTGAGTGGAAGAATGGTACAGCTAATGCCAAAGAAAGTGTGTTGCTTGACAGAAAGCCTGGGATATTGGTAGCATCCTGCCTTGTCTGGTAAATGTCCAGAGGAAATTTGAATTATACTCTTTCATTTCTGCAGTGTCCTGGTCTGTGATCCAGCCAGTCTACCCCAGTAGATCTGGAGGCTCCAATTCTGCAAACATTTATGTATGTGTGTAACCTTATGCTTGTGAGATGTCCCATTGAAGTAAATGGAAGCTTTCATGAGAGTAAAATTATTCATGTGCCTTTTAAGCAGGACTGTCCCCTTATCTGGATCTGAACTTCTTACATTTTATATTACAAATTGATGTTTCCTCTTATTTTCATCCTCAGTACACACATAATACATAGAGATAAGGGAAACGATACAAGAAAAGAAAATGGGAAATAAGGTTAGGGAGGAGAATGTGAAGCTCTGTCTTTGATATCAGATTTTAAATTGTCCTGCTTTCCCTAGCTTAGGTCACTGTAGTCAGGTAATTCAAATTATGCCATTTAAAAAAAAGTTTTTTTTTTTCCTATAGATCATTGTGATGGAGTGTACTGGGCCTATGAGGCCCTGCTGGAGGCCTCACGGTCCTCCCCCCCACCCCCAAAAACGGAGCAGTGAAGGTGGGTCCTTCTGCACTGCCTAGAAAACTTGCAGGGAAGCAGCCAATCAGAGTGCAGCAGGCTCAGTTAAAAGGAGCTGAGCAGACCACTTGCTGGCTGGGACCAGAAAGGTGAAGGACTAGAAGGGATAGGACTGTGAAGCTCTTCATGCAAGAGAGCCTGGGAGAGAGAACCCTGCCTGAAAGGTGGCAGAGACTGTTACAAACTCTGCAGGCAAAGAGGCCTGAGGAAGACCCTGAGAAATCAGAACAGAGAAACTATCCAGGCAAGAAGGCCTCAGAGTGATCCTGCTCAAACTGAAAACAGACAGAGAACCCAAGAAGGTAATGGGACAGAGTGGGAAGCAGCTCAAGGAATGAAGCAGCAGCAACTATTAAAGAAAGCAGCATGTGGCTGCTCTTTGTAGGGTCCCTAGGTTGGGACCTGGAGTAGTAGGTGGGTCCAGGTTCCCCCACCAGCCTCTGGAGAAGTAGCCAAAGTCCCAAGAAGGGGATAAGACTCACTCTAGTCTTCCAGGGGCAAGAATTTAAAGAGGCCCAGAAATGGAGATGGAAACAGAGACCATGGAGGGGGCCAACTATTTGATGGACTGTGTTACCCCGAACGGTGTTCCTTCATGCATTTAGACTGTGTGTGACTTTGACGGAGAGCTAAGCCACTGATGAGAGCAAAAGCTGATGGGGGCACAGCGAGTGGAGAGAGAGTTTAGGTTTGCATCCAGCTGACAGGAGTTGTTCACAAGAGGTGAGTGTATAACCCAGGGGTCGGCAACCTTTGGCAGACAGCCCATTAGGGTAATCCGCTGGGGGGCCATGAGACATTTTGCTGATGTTGACCATCCTCAGGCACGGCCCACTGCAGCTCCAGTGGCCACGGTTCACTGTTCCTGGCCAATGGGAGCTGTGGGAAGCCATAGGCCGCAGGGACGTGCTGATTGCTGCTTCCTGCAGCTCCCATTGGCCAGGAATGGCGAACTGTGGCCACTGTGAGCTGCGAGCTGCAGGGGGCTGTGCCTGCGGACAGTTAACATAAACAAAATGTCTTGCAGCCCACCAGTGGATTACCTTGATGGGCCACATGCCGAAGGTTTCTGACCCCTGTCGTAACCCATGTGCCTAAGAGGGAGATATCTCTTTAGAATCCTAGAAGATTAGGGTTGGAAGAGACCTCAGGAGGTCATCTAGTCCAACCCCCTGCTCAAGGCAGGACCAACGCCAAATAATCATCCCAGCCAGGGTTTTGTCAAGCTGGGCCTTAAAAACCTCTAAGGATGGAGATTCTACCACCTCCCTAGATAACCCATTCCAGTGCTTCGACACCCTCCTGATGAAATAGTGTTTCCTAATATCCAACCTAGACCTCCCTCACTGCAACTTGAGACCATTGTTTCTTGTTCTGCCATCTGCCACCACTGAGAACAGCCTAGCTTCATCCTCTTTGGAATCCTCCTTCAGGTAGTTGAAGGTTGCTATCAAATCCCCCATCACTCTTCTCTTCTGTGGACTAAATAAGCCCAGTTCCCTCAACCTCTCCTCATAAATCATGTGACCTAGCCCCTTATAATTTTTGTTGCTCTCCACTGGACTCCAATTTGTCCACATCCTTTCTGTAGTGGTGGGCCCAGAACTGGATGCAATGTTCCAGATGTGGCCACATCAGTGCCAAATAGAGTGGAATAATCACTTCCCTCGATCTGCTGGCAATGCTCCTACTAATGCAGCCCAATATGCCATTAGCTTTTTTGGTAACAAGGGCACACTGTTGAATCTCATCCAGCTTCTTGTCCACTGTAATCCCCAGGTCCCTTTCTGCAGAACTACCGCTTAGCCAGTCAGTCCCCGGCCTGTAGCAGTGTATGGCATTCTTCCGTCCTAAGTGCAGTACTCTGCACTTGTCCTTGTTGAATCTCATCAGATATCTTTTGGCCCAATTCTCCAATTTGCTTAGGTCACTCTGGACTCAATCCCTATGCTCCAGCATATCTACCTCTCCCCCCAGCTTAGTGTCATCCGTGAACTTGCTGAGGGTGCAATCCATCCATTCATCCAGATCACTAATGAAGGTGTTGAACAAAACCAGCCCCAGGACCAACCCCTGGGGCATGCCACTTGATACAGGTTGCCAACTAGACATCGAGCCCTTGATCACTACCCATTGAGCCTGATGATCTAGCCAGCTTTCTATCCACCTGTGATGGGGTGGATCAGCCCTGCACTGATACTGAGGGGGTTAACTTTTCCCTCTTAGCAGAGGAAGCCCCCCCTCCCCCAAGGATCTGCTAGGCATGCTCCAATTGGAAGCCAGGTATAAAAGCCTGCAGAGCTGCTCAGTCAGGGCTTCTGCCAAGGAGGAAGGATGCTCATCAGAGGCTCCAGCCCAGGAGCCGCTACAGCACTTATCTATGAGAGCTGAAGAGCCAGAAACCTGGACCAGATGCTTGCAGCTATCAGAACCCCAGGGAGTGTCTGGTGCTGGGGAACCTGGAGACCCTGATGCCATATGGACTACTGCTACAGGAGAACTGGTAGGAAGTGACCCAGGGAAGGTAAGAGAGTGGTACCTCCCACCATTATGAGGTCAGCGTGTTTTGGTAGGATTCCCTGTGGACCACTCTGCCACTGGCAGGGCCCTGGGTCAGGGCCCCCCTACCAGGGGCACCACCCCCTTGTGACAGCCCCAGTTACTTGACCCCTGTTTTGCTTCCAAAAGGGGCAGCATGGACTCCGGCCATTAGGCCATGCTATCTCACCAGGGAGGGGAAATTATTCAGACTCTGGTCATTGGGCCACTCTGCCCTAGGGGCACACTGTAAGGACTCCGGCTGCTAGGCTGCATTACCCCATTCAGGCAGAGGCAGTGTATGGACCCTGGCCATTGGGCCACACTGTGCTGACTACCAGGGGATGAGTCAAAACAGATGTAGGTGTAGAGAGATGGGGTTACTACTTGCCCCCCTGACTCAAGGAGTTGACAAAGTACAAAACACATCACACCATTTTATAGTCCATTCATCCAATCCATACTACTTTAACTTGCTGGCAAGAATATTGTGGAAGACCATATAAAAAACTTTGCTAAAGTCAAGATATATCATGTCCACCACTTCCCCATATCCATAGAGCCAGTTATGTCATCTTAGAAGACAATCAGAATGGTCAGGCATAACTTGCCCTTGGTGAATCCATGTTGACTGTTCCTGATCACCTTCCTCTCCTCCAAGTGCTTCAAAATGGATTCCTTGGGGACCTATTCTATGATTTTTCCAGAGACTGAGGTGTGGCTGACCAGTCTGTACTCCAGATCGTCTTTCTTCCCTTTTTTAAAGATTGGCACTATATTTGCCTTTTTCCAGTCATCCGGGACTTCCCCTGCTCGCCATGAGTTTTCGAAGATAATGGCCAATGGCTCTGCAGTCACATCAGCCAACTCCCTCAGCACCCTCGAATGCACTAGATCTGGACCCATGGACCTGTGCATGTCCAGCTTTTCTAAATAGTCCTTAACTTGTTCTTTCACCACTGAGGGCTGCTCACCTCCTCTCCATACTGTGCTGCCCAGTGCAGCAGTCTGGGAGATGACCTTGTCTGTGAAGACTGAGGCAAACAAAGCTTTGAGTACGTCAGCTTACTGTGCCTAATTAGAAATCTGGCCCTGCATTCTGTACAGTTCTGTAATACAGGAATACTGTATATAACATATTATCATTTGAGGCTTGGCCCCCCGCATCAAAGTAAAGTTTATTCAAGCTGAGGAAGGTGACATTGAGTGTGGTGGTGAAGAAAGCTACATGCTTTGTGTTCTCCAACTTGTTAGCTTAATAGATTTGTTTACCTAATGTGTTAAAATGGACCTTCATTCTCTTTGTCTGAAGATTGGGTTGATCAGAGAATCAATTACACATTCCTTTTGTCTAAGGCAGACCTGTTTACCAACTCCTCCTGACATGCTTGGTTTAAACACACACTAGTAATAATTGCAGCATATATTCATAACACCTAATACCCACAGCATACATACATCATACAAGAATATTAATTATCAGTGAGTTATTAGTTTTCAAATTATATCTCACAAGACATATTTTGTACAAAGGTTATTTCAATAGTGTGTACGATGTGAATACAGGGTGCTTAGTGTCACAGGGACCATTCAAGGAAAAGTGGTTCATTAACATCCTGCAGGCATAAAACAAAAAAGAGGGGCAGGTGGGTTACAGATTGTTGTAATAAAGCATAAATCCAATATCTTAATAAAGAACATGACCTTCAGTGACTAGCAAAGATATGAATTTAAGCTCCTAGGCTTGTCTTCTGAAGGAGTTGTTCAGGTTTCCTTTGAGGATGAGCCCTGAGAGGTCAGCTATGGAGTGAACATTTTGTAAAAAGTGTTCGCCCATGAGTGATATGGTGTTTTTGTCTTATCTTTTTCCTGTGTGAGTTCATTCAAGAATGTAATATTGTCTGGTTTCACCCACATAGTTGTTGTTTGGGCATTTAGTGCACTGGATGAGGTTCATCACATGTTGTGATAGGAATGTATAGGACCCATGGATCTTGAAAATTGTGTTGTGTGGGGGTATTGATCATTGAAGCAGTGGAGATATGTCTTCAGGTTTTGAAGGTATTGTTGTGGCAGAGTCTAGTGCTGCTTTAATATTTTCATCCACTTGACAGACTGTGGTTTTGTCCTATGTCTGTACGGGTGTTAACAGGCCACTTCACCTTGAATAGTTCCTTAAAATATGTTAACTACCTATGCTAAACAATCAGTTTCAGCTTGTATTTCACTGTAACACTCTCAGTACCTTTCAGAAACCAGAAGAGTTCTCTGTTGCTCAAAAGCTCATCTCTTTCACGAACAGAAGTTGGTCCAATAAAAGATATTACCTCACCTTCGTAGTCTCTCTAATATCCTGGGACCAATGCGGCTGCAACAACACTGCAAACAATTTACTATTTTGTTATTTTCTTTCTGAATTTTTTTCCATCTGTGCTGTTGATTAATATAGTTGGCTACTAATCAATATTAGCAGTTAGCAGAAGAGATCTTACTACATTAAAGTGATCTTTAAAGATATGGTCTGAGAAGCAATCATTTTCAGAACCACATTAGTTATCAAAATGTTGACAACTTTGATAACAGGATTTTAATATCCTGCTGAATAATGAAACTTCAGCCTTACACAGAGTTTCTCTGTTTCTCCAGTATGATAACTGGATATTACTTCTGATTTAGTGAATGTAATGGAATTCTGTTTCTGCATTGGTCAGTGAAAGACTGTTAATAGTGTTTTCTATCAGTAATGTTCACAGGTATAAGCCTAGGGTTACAAAGTACAGCTGCTATCTGGGAAGAAAAATTCAAGTTCTCTAGCCTTTGAATCTTCCAGCTTGTCTTCAGTTTCAGACTAATGTGCTGTAGTGTGCTCCTGTGCTCACAGATGACTCTGGGCAAATAAATAAATAAATCAGGGGAAAGAAATAGACTTTATGGAAGCAAACAACATCAAAGGATGATCGGGTTCCTTGCAGATGCCAATTGTTCAGTGGCACATTTTGTGTGAATTATTGTATTGGCATACCTTCTGCTTGAGTGTAGTAGAGATAGATGTACTGTGCTTCACTTTGCAGCTTGAGTCTTGATTCATTTTTTAAATAAATGAAACAAAAGGGAGCTTATTAACTAGGAGGTGTTGAGCTCTGTCTCCCAGTGATAACCGCTACTATACCTTTGTTTAATGATTTTTTTCATAACCCATTTATTAAACTTATTTTGTTTGTATACAAATGTTTTATCATAATTGCTCAAGTAAACTAACCTAAAAGGAAACAAATATAAAATTACTAACCCGTGCATGTAGACTTAAGTATAGTATTAGCAAACACATTATCACTATATGGAGTACAACTTAATACTTACAGTCATACACATTTACCAAGTAAAATCGTTACATTTCTGATGACAATAGAATCAATAGAACATTCAGCTTGCAGATACTTACCTCAGGGTTTTGGGTGCGGGAAGGCCTTTTTGGTAATCAGGGAGGAAGACTGAATTGCTGGTAGTTGTGGTTTGATCCAGTAGGATGGGCTTAAGTTATCAGTTTCCTCTGCACTTGAAGATGAGCCTTAGTTTGTAAAATTTGGGTGCTTCCTTAGGGCTAGATTGTAGCGAGTCATATCACTGTCATAAAAGAGCATAAAAGCCCAACCCTCTTGAATCCTACCTGGCCTGCTCAGGTTGCTGCTCATGACATGTGGGAGACAGCAGGCTCTGCAGGGCTTCTAATTCTGCCTCCAAACAGGTGGCCCTTGGGTCTGTCCCCTTCATGTACCAACCAGCAAAGCTGAGCCAGGGCTATAGGAAAAAGCCACTAGGGTGACCGGACAGCAAGTGTGAAAAATTGGGACAGGGGGTGAGGGATAATAGGAGCCTATATAAGAAAAAGCCCCAAAAATCGGGACTGTCCCTATAAAATTGGGACATCTGGTCACCCTAAAAGCCACCCTCCCGGGAAGGAGGAGAGTAAAGAAGGAATTGTCACTGTTTGAATGAGAATTATTTCCTTGGCTGCTCTCAGGGCAGCAGAGATTCACTTTGCCCCTTCCACAGGATGAGATGACTTATTTTGGCCCTTGATGAATGTGAGGTTGAGACATCTAAGGAAGGTAATGAGCTGTTTTTTCCAGGTTTTAGTGAGAACTGAAGATCAGAGGATAAGTATCCACTTTTGAGTAAATATGGGGAAGGTGTTTACCATTTCCAGGTCCCTCACATATCCAGTATCAACACTGGTAATGTTTAGCAAGTAGAGTGAGGGTGTAAATTGCTGTGGAGTCCCATCATTGCACAACAAATTTGTTGATTTTAGCAGCGGAAGTTACTAAGCATGGGACAGACCCACTTGCAATGAAGGAATATGGCTGAACCACACTTGGGACAGTATAAAGTCTATTCTTATCTGATTTTGTTGGAGATAATCTCATTGCACAGTATTATGTTGTATTTCCTCATGTTTGCTGCAAATAAACAGCTATACATAACCCTCAAGGATTTCTACCCCCACTTCTTTGTTCCAGGACAGAGTTCGTTCGTTCTTTCTTTCTTATAGAACTCTTTTACAACTTGTACAGAGATGAATGGCATATATACACAAATTATAAATTGGCCTATATATTTGGGAGTTAAATTTGGGATTTATCCAGAAGATCATGTGGAGTTTGACTGCACAACAATAAGCTTATTCTGTCTCTACCCAGTGCTTATCAGGGTTTGGTGTTATCCAGTTGTTATGAGGCATTCAAACTGCACACTGCGCAGGAAGGGGTTACAGGACAACTCTGGGCCCAGATATCCCTGCCCCTCCAGTCCTTTAGAGCATGCTCCAACTGGAGACAGGGTTAAAAAGGAAGCAACCCAGCTCAGAAGAGGGAAGGCAAACCTACCTGGAAGGATCCTGACAAAGGCACCAGAGAAATTCCCCTAAGGAAATAGGACTATATGCTGAGCCTGGTTGGGGCTGGCTATTTGGTTTCTTTTTGTCGCATCTGGAACCATAAACTGAGAGAGGAAAGCGGCAGTAGGAAGTGACCAAGTGAGGGTAACTCAGAGGGCTCCCATAGAGGCCAAACACTGCTGACCCTGCTAGGGGCCTGGATCAGAGTCTGATGAAGTGAGTGGGCCCCAGGTCTTCTTCTACTGTTTCCCACCCCCCCCCACACTACTGAGTGAGTGCTGACCACAAGGTCACCCAGTCCACCAAGGACCCCATTAAACCAGTACATTACATTTGTGAGCCGACTAGCTTGATAACAGTGCTTAATGCTGATAAAGCCAATCCTCCCTCCTGCCATGGCATTTGAAAAGTAGATTTCTTAACTGAGGTTTCTTCTTTCCCCAAATGATTTTGTTTATTTTATATTGCCATTGATCTAAGAGATTTTCTGGGTCTAAAACCAGGAGTGTTTGGTAAAGGAAATTAATTTAGGGTAAGATTCATTTTAACAGCCGCAACTTTGTCTGATCATATTTTGACCAATTTTCCAAATCTGTTTTAAGAACATAAGAACAGCCATACTGGGTCAGACCAAAGGTCCATCTAGCCTAGCATCCTGTCTTCTGACCATGGCCAATGCCAGATGTCCCGGAGGGAATGAACAGAACAGATAATCATCAAGTGATCCATCCCCTGTCGCCCATTCCCAGCTTCGGGCAAACGGAGGCTAGGGACACCATTCCTGCCCATCCTGGCTAATAGCCATTGATGAATCTATCCTCCATGAATTTATCTAGTTTTTTTTTTTGAACCCTGTTATAGTCTTGGCCTTCACAACATCCTCTGGCAAAGAATTCCACAGACTGACTGTGCGTTGTGTGAAAAAATACTTCCTTTTGTTTCTTTTAAACCTGCCGCCTATTAATTTCATTTGGTTTTCTTAATCAAAGGAGTATAATTAATATTACATCAACCTTGCTATCTTGTATTCCCAAGTATCAGGGCCGGTGCAACCATTTAGGCAGACTAGGCGGTTGCCGAGGGTGCCAAAAAGCACCCTCAAATTTTTTTTTAAATGGTTGAGCAGCCGCTGCTGCTGGGACAGAGAGGGAGTCTGAGCTGCCACAGTCATGCCTGCGCGACCGCCCGCAGGCACCACTTATCACTGTTTGGAATGTTCAGTGTCCCCCTTAGAAATGCTAACAAGCTTATTCAGCGAAGTTTTGATGTACTTGATGCATGCTATTAGATCGTCAATTAGGCATCAACGAGATTATTTAAGAGAAAATGTCTTTTTGTTTGAAGTACCACTGAACACTAATCTGTCCACTGCCATCTCCCTCCTGTGTTACTGCTTGAAGCAGAATCCTGGGTAACAGTAATGGGGATGCTGGATAAACCTTTTAAAATATTTCCCCTTTATAATGCCACATTTTTAATACAATTTTAAAATTAGATCCCATAATTTCAAGGCATCGATTTCCCCGTTTAGACAATTAAATTGCAATTGTCGGCATGAACATCATTTTAAAGCTGGGTTTTGAAAATCTAATTTAACTTCAAAAATTAATGACCAAAAGATGGGCACGTGAAGTAAGGTAAAAGTAATTAACCGAGGGTCTAGCATTCACTCCCAACACCGCAAAAGAGCTGAGGGATTTCCAAAGAACTCCGACACCACTACAGTGTATCATTCAAACGTGAGAACATAGTTACTACAGATAATAAATAATAAGTTACCTGGGTTGGAAATAGATCTTTGTGGAAGGGAAAGCAGGATACTTGTCTTTTTGATTACAGAATTATTTTGCTTCTGGATCCATTAAAATCATAACCGATTTTTTGGGGGAGGGGATGTGGGGAAGAAACTCTTTTCTCTACTAGGTTTGTTTATAGGCAGCTGAAAAGAAAAGTTAACCGGCTTTGCACAGAACTGAAACCTAAAGGTCTCTCCTCCCTCCTTCTCTACTCTGACCCCTCTGGGCTATTCCAAGTTAATTGTCATCTAATTGCCCAGCAAAGAAAGAGATAGTGGCAGCAATTAGGCATAGCCCCCACCAGTTCAGGAGTCATTAACACAGTACAAAGATATGCTGCATGCTTTACAGGCACCCAGGCCCAATGAGGGACTGGGGGCAAGAGGAGCAGGGCTGAGCCCCTAGGGAGTGATCTGCAGAGAGCCAGTGCCCAGGAGGCTGAGAGGGCAAGGGGCTGCAGGGGTGTCCCCACTGCTATTTAAAATGCAGATCCCACAGTGGTATCTCTCCATGGGACAGAGCCGGTTCCTCACAGAAGCTTCTGTCCAACAGCTCTTCCTTCTGCAGCTGGTCTTTGTGCTCCAGCTCCATCCATGGCAGCTGAACCCCCTGCCCTGTCCTGACTGCAGCCAACCCCTCACCCCCTGCCCTGCCCACAGCCAGCCTCACACCCCTGCCCTGTCTCTAGCCAGCCCCACACACCTGTATCCAGCCAGCCCCTCACCCCCTGCCCGCAGCGAGCCCCACACCCCCTTCCCTGCCTCAACCAGCCCCGCACCCCCTGCCCTGCCCGCAGCCAGCCCCTGCTGCACCCCCTGCCCTGCCTGCAGCCAGCCCCACACCTCCTGCCCTGCCCACAGCCAGCTCCACATCTCCTGTCTCCAGCCACCCCACACCCCCTGCCCTGCCCACAGCCAGCCCCACTCCCTGCCCTGCATGCAGCCAGCCCCTGCTGCACTCCTTGCCCTGTCCATAGCCAGCCCCACACCATCTGTCTCCATCCAGCCCCTGCTGCAGCCCCTGCCCTGCCTGCAGCCAGCCCCACACCCCCCTGCCCTGCACGCAGCCAGTCCCGCACCCCCTGTCTCCAGCCAACCCCACACCCCATCTCCAACCAGCTTCGCATCCCCTGCCCTGCCCAGAGCCAGCCAGTCCTACACCCTGTCAGGTTATTCAATTATTTTAATTAAATATGTAGGCTAAATAATGAAATTAATAAATTTTCAAGCCGAATATGTATTAATTCTAATGAACAATGCCACATTATGCAGCATTCATTTTTGAAAGTTTATAATAAGCAATGCTCTGAGGGGAGGGGTGGGGGCAGAGGGCGCAAGGTGGAAGTTTCGCCTAGGGTGCAAAATATCCTTGCACCGGCCCTGCCAAGTATCTTATTGAAGTAGCTGCCCATTTATATTTTGTGTTTATCTTTTCTATCTTTCTGTACAGTAGAGTCCACACTTACATCCTGGAGTTCTTAGTTGTAATAGTTCTATTTTTAATCAGAACACTTTGCCAAAGCTGAAGATTTCCTCTTGCAATTCTAGTACTCTGTGAGCTGGATTTGGGGGAAGGGAATAAAAAACCTCTAACAAGAAGGAACTGTATCTCTAGGTTGCTTGGACTCTGGGGGACAAGGTTTTCTAACAATAAGCAAGGGATCCCCAGCTGCTTAGCCTTAAAGGACGTAAAGAGCTTTCTTATTATAGATGCTTCTGTTACCTTTTGAAACTTAAGATATTAATTCATTTGTGTATGTACATTTACCTGATTTAACCTTATAAATAACTGTTTCTTTTTTCTATTTAATAAATCTTTAGATAGTTTGTTATAGGACTAGCTACAAGCTGTCATAACCTTAGTCCCAGATTTGGACCTTAGCGTCCAAAATATGGGGGTTAGCATGAAAACCTCCAAGCTTAGTTACCAGCTTGGACCTGGTACTTGCTGCCACCACCCAAAAAATTAGAGTGTTTTGGGGCACTCTGGTCCCCCTGAAAAACCTTCCCTGGGGACCCCAAGACCCAAATCCCTTGAGTCTCACAACAAAGGGAAATAATCCTTTTTCCCTTCCCCCCTCCAGGTGCTCCTGGAGAGATACACAGACACAAGCTCTGTGAATCCAAACAGAGTGTCTCCCCGTCTCCGTTCCCAGTCCTGGAAACAAAAAGCACTTTCCTCTTCACCCAGAGGGAATGCAAAATCAGGCTAGCAAATCCAACACACACAGATCTCCCCCTGATTTCTTCCTCCCACCAATTCCCTGGTGAGTACAGACTCAATTTCCCTGAAATTTCCCAGAAAAGAAAATTCCAACAGGTCTTAAAAGAAAGCTTTATATAAAAAAGAAAGAAAAAATACATACAAATGGTCTCTCTGTATTAAGGTGACAAAATACAGGGTCAATTGCTTAAAAGAATATTGAATAAACAGCCTTATTCAAAAAGAATACAAATTAAAGCACTCCAGCACTTATATTCATGCAAATACCAAAGAAAAGAAACCATATAACTTACTATCTGATCTCTTTGTCCTTACACTTAGAAACAGAAGAGTAGAAAGCAGAAACTACTTCTCCAGAGCTCAGAGAAAGCAGGCAGACAGACAAAAGACTCAGACACAAACTTCCCTCCACCCAGAGTTGAAAAAAATCCGGTTTCCTGATTGGTCCTCTGGTCAGGTGCTTTAGGTGAAAGAGACATTAACCCTTAGCTATCTGTTTATGACACAAGCATTGTGAGATCTAATGTGCAATTGACTTAGGGTAAATGACTGATCCTTTTGGACTGGGAGTTACCTGAATTTTGCTGTGATTCTGGGTGTAAGGGATCATCTAATCACAAACACTCTTGTCTTGGAGTGAGACAGACCGGAGTACCCCAGGGGACTGTATGTGATTTCATGTTAAGACTTAACCTCCATGATTTTATCTAGTTCTCTTTTAAACCCTGTTATAGTCCTAGCCTTCACAACCTCCTCAGGCAAGGAGTTCCACAGGTTGACTGTGCGCTGTGTGAAGAACAACATCCTTTTATTTGTTTTAAACCTGCTGCCTATTAATTTGGTGGCCCTTAGTTCTTATATTATGGGAACACTTTCTTCACACGACTCATGATTTTATATACCTCTATCACATCCCCCCTTAGTCTCCTCTTTTCCAACCTGAAAAGTCCTAGCCTCTTTAATCTTTCCTCGTATGGGACCCTTCCAAACCCTTAATCATTTTAGTTGCCCTTTTCTGAACATTTTCTAATGCCAGTATATCTTTTTTGAGATGAGGAGACCACATCTATATGCAGTATTCAAGATGTGGGCATACTTTGGATTTATATAAGGGCAATAAGATATTCTCCATCTTATTATCTATCCCTTATGTTTACATTTATTGAATTAGGGAAGTAGTTATTTTGAAAACCAGTCTGAGATAGTATTGAGTCCTTCAGATATCCAGCCACTCGGTAGCTGGTAAGTATTTTACTACTCTTGTCTTTGAGTAGGAAAGGCAGTATATGATAACTATACCAATCATTTTTTAAAATCTTATGTAAAGTTTCTAGTGATTTATTAATGTCTGGATTTAAACTGGCAATAATAATTCTAATGTTATGCACCTAGATGGTGTGAATAACTTATAAAGATATATGATATATTCTTCAGTGGACTGCCAGGCTGGGACATTATGGAATACTGTTGCCATTATTGTTCAGAGAGACATTGCATAATTGTATAATTTCAAATTCAGCCTTCTTTTTCCTTTGATAAAAGCATATGTAACAGGTGTATTCTAGGCTTTGAATTCTTCCATAGAAATTGCCGTATGGCTTTATCTAGTAGTTTCTATGGCAGACTGAGAAATAAATGGGTAAGACTTGAAAGGGATAGAGGAGAACGTTCATTTCAATTATGTGGCTATATCCCTGCAATGAAAGGAGGAACTCTTGCTATTCAGTGAGGTCTGCCTATATTTTTTTGGAGTAAAAGGGGTAGGTTTTTGGAGGATAGTACAGAGAGATGAATAGGAATTTCTACACCTAAATATCTAAATCCACTGTTTCCCCAATTTAGCTGAAAGTCTTGAGTAGAACACTTTTTTTTTTAAACCTTGGCCAACACTGCTTGCTTCTGAGTTATGTAGATTTATTTTGAATACAGAGATATGGCAATCAAGCTTGAGTAGATCATGAGTTATGGAAGAAATGTGCAGGATAGTTTTGTGTCTATTAAGTAGTCATCAAATAAACATTATGTTAATAAGGGCTGATCTTAATTCCTAAAATATTGGCAAGTCTGTGCATACAATTATTGCCAAAGACTCAATGGCCATTGAGCACAGGAGAGGAAACATCAGGTAGTCCTGTCCAGAATCTTATCTGAGATTAATGGATGTCCCTGAGTTATAGAAATATCCTATTCCTGTATCCAGGAAATAAATAGTGGACCACAATTTAAAAGGTCCAGTGTATGTGAGAGAATATCAAAATAGACTCTAACAAATGCTTTTACAGAGTCTATATTGAGGAATAGTGCCTCCTTTTTGTTTCATTGCAAAATATATAGGGCCAGATTCACTGGAAACCTCTGGTTGCTTTTCACTTTTCCAGCAACACAAAGCAGCAATAAACCTAGTTTAACTGGCCTGTTAAACCAGGTTTATAGCTGCTTTGCGTCATTGGAGCAGTACAAAGCAGCTAGAGTACACTTGTGAATCTGCCCCAACATGTTTAGTAGTCTCCTGATGTTGCTGGCAGCAACATGACTGTTATGAATGAACCCAGAATGAACTGTATGAATTATATTAGGTAATATTGGTGTTAGAGTGTTGGCACAAAAAAATTTCTACGTTTTATTCTCTGAGTGAATGGCTAATAATACTCACTTATGGGCTGTTTTTTGCATTTGTTGCACTTGGAAGTGAAAAGAGGGTTGGAAGGAATAACTATAGAGGCACAGAAACACTGTGAGACTAAAACAGAGCTGTATTGCTGTAGCACTGATACAGTCACTTACAGTAACTTCTGGGGATTTCCTCCCTTCCCTGGGCAGGACTCTCCTTTCTGTACTGAGCTCTTGCCAACCTCTATTGCCCCTGGCCTCCCTTTAGACTGGGTTTCTCTGATTGTCCAACAGTTTACTCAAAAAAGGAGAAGTCCCCGAGATATGCTGAAGGGCCAGGCATCTCCAATGCCCACACTTGTCCATGTGTCTAATTCTCTGTTTTATTCCCAGGTCAGCTTTCCTGTTCCCTTCCACTATCAGCCTGCCCAGAATGGCACTGCTGGGCTCCCAGACAGGAGCCACACTGAACAACTCCCACACTGGACAAGTTAGGAACTCATCTTCCCATTTGAACGTCTTTCCCTTGGACAGAACAGTCCATTGACCATTGCATGAAGCATTCACCAATACTGAACACACCTCTTCATCCTCCTATGGTCCCACACAGTTACCAGAGATCACAGGCATTCTGAAGTTGTGAGTGGGTTAGAGATGCAGAGTGGGAGGCCACTCATCATGGGGACATTTAGTTATTTCAGGCAGCCCCTTCATGGAGGAGAAAAATACTTTTTTTTTAACTTCACATTTTTCTTACAAAAATGCTTGGTCTGGGCTTGTGACTGAGTACAGTGAAAATTACTTCTTTACTGCTGCGGACACAGGCCAGCTACCACGTTCACACTGCTGGACCTTTTGTTAACTTGTCATAGCCGGAGATGACCCAGCACTAGAGCATCTCTAATCATTCCTCTCTACCAGAGCTTAGTGAGATGGGTAACTACCATGCCTTCTCTTTAATGGCTCTGCCCTGTGAGGTCCTGCAGGGATCCATATTATCCCTTTTTCTCTTCAGTAGCTACCTGAGACCACTGGGAGTATTAGTGAGCTGCCGTAGGCTCAACTGCCCACAATATATACACTGTACTCAACTATACAGCTCATTCACCATTGATGTAGCTACTACCACTCCTAAAATGCCAGCATGCCTATAAGAGATCAGCATTCAGATGAAGTTCAGCTACTCCAAGCAGAACTGATGCAGATTGGAAGGAAGAAACACTATAGAACTATCTGGGACTTTGCCCAATCTCCTACTGAAGGGGGAGAGCCACATTAGTCAAAGCACTTGGGATCCTGCTTGACTCTTCACGAAGCTTGGATGACCAAGTGGTACTTATATGCCTTCTTTCATCTCCAGTTGCCAGGAAACTTTGCCCCAGTGAGCCATTCTTTTGTCACCTCCAGCCTGGTTTACAGTATCAAAAACTGAATGTGAAGATGGAACGGCATGTTGCTGCCCCTCCCCTCCATAGTTTGTCACCATGAGCACATCAGGCCTATGCTCAGGTCCCTCCACTGGCTCTCAGATAGCTTCTGATGACAGCTTAAAACCTTGGTCCTGATCTTCAGAATAATCAATGGATCAAGATCCAGATATATTAAAGACTGAATTTTGATCTGTTCACCATCAAGACAGCTCTGGGCTAATGCAGGCCATGAAGCACAGGATGAAGCTCACAAAAGCTGGGGCCAAAGCATTCTCTGTTGAAGGAATCCAGCTGTGGGGAACAAATATTTGATAATGGGCTATTCAGTCTACCAGAGAAAAATATAACACAGTTCAATGGCTGGAAGTTGAAGCTAGACAGTTCAGAATGGAAATGAAGTGTAAATTTTTTGGTTGGGCCGGGCAGTGCTGGAGGGTTTTTTTTGGTTTGTTTGTTTTTGTTTCGGCTGGGTGATGCTCAGGGGGAGGGGGCATGGCGCTCAAGGGGTGGGGGGCTTGGCGGCGCGGCGCTCGGGGGCAGGGGGCTTGGGCGGCGTAGCACTCAAGGGGAGTGAGGGGCTTGGGCGGTGCTCAAGGGGGGTGGGGGCTTGGGCAGTGCGGCACGGTGCTCAAGTGGCCGGGGGGCTTTGGCGGTGTGGCGCTTGCAGGGGCGGGGACTTGGGCAGCGTGGCACTTGCGGGGGCAGGGGACTTCGGTGGCATGGTGCTCGGGGAGGGGGGCTTGGGTGGCGCAGCGCTCGGGGGGGTGGGGGCTTCAGTGGCATGGTGCTCGGGTGGCTTGGGCGGCGTGGCGCTCAAGGGGAGTGGGAGACTTGGGCGACTCTCAAGGGGGGTGAGGGGCTTCGGCAGCATGGCGCTCGGGGGAGCGGGGGGCTTGGAGGGGGTGGGGACTTGGGCGGTGCGGCGCTCGTGAGGGGGGGTTTGGTGGTGTGGCGCTCGCGGGGAGTGGGGAGGGTATTACTGCAGGACGGCACTCTTTCTTTTTGCTTGGGGTGGCAAACAAGTTAGAGGTGGCCCTGGTGATAAGTAACAGTCAGCATGGATTTGTCAAGAACAAATTGTGTCAAACTGATCTAAGAGTTTTCTTTGATAAGATAACAAGCCATGTGGATAGCAGTGATGTGGTATAGCTTGATTTTAGTAAGGCTTTTGATACTGTCTCTCATGACCTCATAAACAAACTAGGGAAATACAACCTAGATGGAGCTACTATACAGTGGATGCATAACTGGTTGGAAAACCATTCCCAGAGAGTAGTTATTAGTGATTCACAGTCAAACTAGAAGGGCATATCAAGTGGGGTTCCACAGGGATCAGTCCTTGGTCCAGTTCTGTTCAGTAGCTTCATCAGTGATTTAGATAATGGCATAGAGAGTACACTTATAAAGTTTGTGGATGATAGCAAGCTGGGAATTTTTGCAAGTTTTTTGGAGGATAGGATTAAAATTCAAAATGATATTGACAAACTGGAGAAATGCTCCAAGACACCACATTTCAGGAAAGATGTGGACAAAATGGAGAAAGTCCAGAGAAAAGCAACAAAAATTATTACAGATCTGAAAAACATGACATATGAGGGAAGATTGAAAACATTGTGTTTGTTTAGTCTGGAGAAGGAAAGACTGAAAGGGGATACGATAACCGTTTTAAAGTACATAAAAGGTTGTTACAAGGAAAAGGGGGAGAATTGCTCTCCTTAATATCTGAGGCTAGGACAAGAAGCAATGGGTGGTATAGACTGGACATTAGGAAAAAAATCATGTCAGGGTAGTTAAGCACTAGAATAAATTGCCTAGGGAAGTTTGTGGAATCTCCATCACTGAAGACTTTTAAGAGCATGTTAGACTCTTAAGGGATGATCTAGATAATACTTAGTCCTGCCTTGAGAGCAGGAGACTGAAAATATGACCTCTTAAGGTCCCTTCCAGTCCTACAATCTATGAAAGCAGGGACCTCTGGACACTCAGATAACATTTTACAGTTGTAACTGGACTTCCTCTGACCTGTGCTGGTTGGCTGTTTGTTCCAACCCTCCCTTTCAGTCTCTTCACCTCAGCTTCACTTCACACTTTGCCTTCTTACCCTCTTCTTCTCTGCCCTGCCCCATCACTCATATTCCCTTTTCTTTCCATTGAGTAAATCCCCTCCTAACTATGCACCTCCCCACAAAAAATCATGGCCTTATCATCCATTGGGCGAACACTTTTCACAAAATGATCACACCATATCTGACCTCTCGGTCCATGTCCTCAAAGGATTTCTAAATAACGCCCTCAAAAGATGAGATTGGGAACTTAAATTCATAACTCTAATGAAAGACGCTGGTTTTATGGCTCATTACAACAATTTGTAACACACCCAACTGTCTGCTAACCTTTAATTGCCCACTTAATTTTAAGTGTTTGCCTACAGCATGTGTTTCTCAACCTTTTTGATACCAGCTACTGGCTTGCTGACTTCCTAAACTGTGTGAGGGAGATCTCAGGGTCCGGCACCAATCCATAGACCAGTTATTGAGAATCTTGCAGCATGTGTGAACCTCTTATGCTTAACAATCTGTCTCACCTTTTATTTAGCTTAGGCACTGTGGTTACCTTCTCCAGGCGTGAGGAAGAGCTCTGTAAAGCTTGAAAGCTTGTCCCTTTCACCAGCCAGAAGTTGGTTTAATAAGAAAGATTACCTTACCTACCTTGTCTCTCCAATAATAACAATAACACTGACACCCTTTCTACCCAAATACCTCACCCAAATAATTAAAAAGAATAAATTAAAAAATTACAACAAACAAATCACTCATCACAAATAAGTAAAAAATATGCCATCCAGAGATTTTATTCTCTGTACCTCCACTCAACCAAAAAGGGGGAAAAGTGCCATACAGTCCATGAAGTCCACTATGGACCTTGCTATTGATTTTTAGTGGAAGATACTCATATACTGTGATGATTGGTGGCAGTATAAATTGCCAAGATGGAAACTGCAGATCATCTCCCCTGACAATTTAGGTACTTTGGTACAGCTTCTCAATATAATATAAGGAATGTTCTCTACTGCCTGCTAGGTCTCTCCTCATGATGAGGAAAGTGTCAGAGAAAGAGAGAGAAGTAGTGTAAGGTGAAGGACAAAACTCTCTCCTGCTAATAGAAGCTTCTGACAAGGCATGAAAATGTGTGAAATCCCCTGCCTCAACCCTTCAAGCTGCTACAATTTATGTGAGGGGGTAGCCTGGTGCACAGATGGCCCGGGACCAGTTGAGTGCAAAGTTGACTTTAAACTATCTCCCTCCTGAATTGAACTGTATGCTTCCTAGATGTAACCAAAGTTCTGAGTTTCAGTTTTCTTCATCCTCCATGGTATAAAGGTGTGACAGACAGGAGTGCTAGTGAGAGATGTTACTTTTTTCCTGACCTTAGACACCAAGCACAGGTTAGATTTAAAAATGAAATACACGCTGTCACATGATGTGGTCATGCACCAGGAACTCCATTGTATATTCTTACTCTCTTCACCTTTACAGTCTTAGTTATTCTGTCAGAGGAATAGCTGCTATCACCTTAGAAATGATTTTACAACATGGATTCTGAGGAGAAATTTCTGTGGGGGGGTGTGATGGGGTTGACTCCCCACACTAGCCCTGCAAGAGCTGAATTAGGTCAGTGGGCCCAATCAGCTAATTAGGCTGCAAGCAGGAGCGATTTAGGCAGGAAGCGGATGATTAAAGGAACAGGATCACTTGTATAGGAACAGGCAGGGCCTGTACAAAGCCAGGCAACTGGCTGCAGGAAGGGGGCTGTTGCTGGGAAAGGCTGTAAGGAAGTAGGCTGTAGTCCAGGGGTCGGCAACCTCTGGCACGCGTTTCACCAAGATAAGAACCCTGGCGGGCCGGGCCAGTTTGTTTACCTGCCATGTCAGCAGGTTCGGCTGATCGCGGCTCCCACTGGCTGCGGTTCGCTGCTCCAAGCCAATGGGGGTGGTGGGAAGCCGCAGCTAGCACATCTCTCAGCCCACGCCGCTTCCTGCAGCCCCATTGGCCTGGAGCGGTGAACTGCAGCCAGTGGGAGCCACAATCAGCTGAATCTGCGGATGCAGCAGGTAAACAAACAATTTACACTGGTGAGCCGCATGCCAGAGGTTGGTGACCCCTGCTGTAGTCACTCCCTGACTGGAAGGAGTCAGAGACTGGAAAACCCAGAGACGGGGGAAGTCAGATATGTAAGAGGAAGCCCAGGGAAACAGCAGGAAAGGGTAGGATTGTACAGGGACTGTGGCTGCTTGTTATAGGTCCCTGAGCTGGAACCCAGTGTATAGGATGGGCCTGGATTCCCCTACCAGCCACTGGGGAGCATCAAGGTTGTTGGAGGTGCCAACCAGCCAGCAGGTCTGGAAAGACTGTGAATTCCCTGGAAGGGGAGGACTTTAGTGACCAGGTTGGTGGGCCAACCCACAAAGAGAAAGATGCAGACCCGGGATAAACAGGGCAGCAGATTGAGACTAGACAGGAGAAGACCACACTGGAGGAAGAGTACAAACTGGCAGAGCTAATCCCCAGGATAGCCAGCAGGAGGTGCCACTTGTGGTGAGTGGACCCCGTGATGGGGGTTTTAAAGCAACAATACTGTGTAATGAACCATGGCTGCCATATACATAGCTACTGCAATCATCAGTGTAGATTAAATACGGGTCAGTCAGTACCAGAAACAAAGCTTTTGCCACAGAAGATAAAGCAGAATTCCTTTGCTTATGAGACAGTAGTAGGTAATCATCACTAAAGGAGGAGAAGATTGCATGTCCAGGCCAATGTACTACATCTGCTGGTGCCTTTTCGTTTTTCCTACAGACATGTTGGCTGAATCTAGCTTTTAATCTTGCAGGAATTTGGGAGAATTTTTTTTTAAGGAAATACTAAATAGTAGACAAGATCCTGGGCTCTCTTGTAGTTGCTTCACACCATACTGCTGTTGCAAATAATCCCAACAGTTAGTGTAGCTGGCCATTGGAGAATCACCCCTAATGGAGGGAGTTCTTCTGGAGCTTCGTCCTCACTGCCAATATAGGAGGTGTGGCAGAGGGAAAGGGCCATATTGATGACAGTGGTTGATTAAAGCAGCCTCAGGATGCTCCAACACTAACTTATACTGGAAGGCTGGCCTGGCAAACAGGCAGCCAAGGATTGGCCCTGCACTGCTGCTGTATAAGCCACTTCTGAGTTACATTGTGCATCCTTCAGCTTCAGCCAAGGATCTGGGCACTGTATTTTCCTGTTAAGATGCAATATCCAAAATGAATATTTTAAAGCCAAACTCTTGTTACCCAAAAAGAGCTGGCAGCCGTCCAATCCTTCAAAGGGAGGGGTCTTGTTAGTTTTGAAATACTTTTACAGTATTCTCCAAGGGAAAGCCCCTGTGTTTTGTTTCATTGTCCATTAATGGTGCATAGGCCTCACTGCCTGCAGAAACAGATTATGTGTAGGGCTGCCCAATCCTGAGCGGTGTAAATCTGCACATGTCCCATGGCTACTCACAGTCCTGGGTATCTCTCGAGTCTTCTCTCTTTCTCTTCAGAGCAGAGGGCAAGGGTACTTCATTTTGGTTTGTGTAGCTCATTCAGTCTTCTCCACTCTCACTTACCTAGGGAGGAACAACCTGCTAGGCCCTTGAAGAGGCATTGTATGTGTTCAATGCTTCCTTGCAATCCTCCTCAAATACCCTGAGGGTTGCTGGTGCCATTGGTCCTGGAAGGAGTGAGGTTCAGTGGCCCAAGTAGCTTTGTACGGTTCCCCGAAAAAGGATTTCTCACTCAGTGTATTAGCAGACCTTCATGGCTGCCAGGTCATCATGATATCATATAAGATTAGGGTTGGAAGAGACCTCAGGAGGTCATCTAGTCCAACTTCCTACTCAACGCAGGACCAACATCAACTAAATCATCCCGGCCAGGGCTTTGTCAAGCTGGGCCTTAAAAACTCTAAGGATGGAGATTTAACCATCTCCCTAGGTAACCCATGCCAGTGCTTCATCACCCTCCTAGTGAAACAGTGTTTTCTAATATCCAACCTAGCCCTCTACTGCATCTTGAGACCATTGTTTCTTGTTCTGTCATCTGCCACCACTGAGGACAGCCTAGCTCCATCCTCTTTAGAACTTCCCTTCAGGTAGTCGAAGGCTGCTATCAAATTGCCCCTCACTCTTCTTTTCTGCAGACTAAATAACCCCAGTTCCCTCAACCTCTCCTTGTAAGCCATGTGCCCCAGCCCCCTAATAATTTTTGTTGCCCTACGATGGACTCTTACCCATTTGCCCACATCCTTTCTGTAGTGGGGGGGCCCAACACTGGACGCAGTACTCCAGATATGGCCTCACCAGTGCTGAATAGAGGGGCATTATCACTTCTGTGGAAGCAGAGAAAGAACTGATAGGGATTTGAAGGGGATTTCAGATTCAAACAGTCCCCTTATGTGAGCAAGAGTCAGACTAGTTGTAACCCTAATAACGCGAGATTTGCAGAAGTGAGGATTGTGTGAGGTGAGTGAGAAAGAACTGCGTGAGAAGTTGTTGCAACTTTGTGTTAGATAAGTATGGAATGTAGACTGTAGTCTAAATAGAGGTGAGAAAAATAAGATATCAGGATGACCTATGTATAAACAAAATGCAGCTGTTGCCCATTACTGTATGTAACAAAGGTATAAATGCTTGCTGTAATTGTTTACCTGGAGAGAGAACTGTTTAGCTCTCTCCCTCCATGCAATTGCTAGAGAAATAAAGTATCTTACTTGCTGCATCCAACCTGAGAGTGAGAACTCTGTTTTTCTCCAACACTTCCCTCGATCTGCTGGCAATGCTCCTACTAATGCAGCCTAATATGTTGTTAGTCTTCTTGGCAACAAGGGCACACCATTGATTCATATACAACTTCTTGTCCACTGTAATCCCCAGGTCCTTTTCTGCAGAACAGCTGCTTAGGCAGTCAGTCCTCAGCCTGTAGCAATGCGTGGGATTCTTCTGTCCTAAGTGCAGGACTCTGCACTTTTCCTCATTGAACCTCATCAGAATTCTTTTGGCCCAATCCTCCAATTTGTTTAGGTCACTCTGGACCCTATCTCTACCCTCTAGCGTATCTACCTCTCCCCTCCAGCTTAGTGTCATGAACTTGCTGAGGGTGCAAGCTGTCCCATCATCCAGATAATTAATGAAGATGTTGAACAAAACTGGCCCCAGGACAACCCTTGGGGCACTCCACTTGATACCAGCTGCAAACTGGACATCGAGCTCTTGAGCATGACCCAGCTTTCTATCCATCTTATAGTTTATTCATCCAATCCATACTTCTTTAACTTGCTGGCAAGAATACTGTGGGAGACTGTATCAAAAGCTTTGCTTAAGTCAAGATATGTCACATCCACTGCTTTCCCCATATCCACAGAGCCAGTTATCTCATCATAGAAGGCAATCAGGTTGGTCAGGCATGACTTGCCCTTGGTGAATTCATGTTGGCTGTTCCTGATCACCTTCCTCTCCTCCAAGTGCTTCAAAATGGATTCCTTGAGGACCTGCTCCATGATTTTTCAGGGGACTGAGGTGAGGCTGACCAGTCTGTAGTTCCCTGGACTTTCTTTCTTCACTTTTTAAAGATGGGCCCTATATTTACCTTTTTCCAGTCATCTGGGACCTCCCCTGATTGCCACAAATTTTCAAAGATAATGGCCAGTGCCTCTGCAATCACATCAGCCAACTCTCTCAGCATCCTTGGATGCATGAAGTCTGGCCCATGGACTTATGCATGTCCAGCTTTTCTAAATAGTCCTTAATTTATTATTTCACCACTAAGGACTGCTCACCTCTTCCCCATACTGTGCTGCCCAATGCAGTAGTCTGGGAACTGACTTTGTCTGTGAAGACCGAGGCAAAAAAAGCATTGAGTACTTCAGCTTTTTCCACATCATCTGTCACTAGGTTGCCTCCCGCATTCAGTAAGGGTCCCACGCTTTCCCTGACTTTCTTGTTGTTGACGTACCTGCAGAAACACTTCTGGTTACCCTTCACATCCATTGCTAGCTGCAACTCCAATTGTGCTTTGGCCTTCCTGATTACACCCCTGCATGCTTGAGCAATATATTTATACTACTCCTTAGATATAGAGCTCTGATTAGCTCTATACTATGTAGGTACTTGGGACCAATGATGTGTGCCTAAATTCTCATTTTCCAAAACATAAAATGTTCAATAGTTTTAGATGATATTCATATTGGGTTTTATTTTTTCAGTTGTGGTCATTTCCCCACCACCTTCTAGTGCCCTCTGCATTCCCAAGGTTGGTGCATTTACCGGTTAGAAACACAAACAGCCAATATTTCCTCACTAAATCTATCTGTGTGAATGTGGAGCATGCTGATTTTCATTATAGCATCTTGTATTGTTGAGTGGCATCCTGTGTGATGTGGCAAAGACCCCAAAGTGGAACACTGATATGAAATTCCTTCTCTGTTCCAAAGCGGGTACAGAAGCCACTTAGAGTCAAAGACGATCTATGATACTTTCCACAAATTTGTCGTTTGAGCCACCAGAAGGTAATTTTTTTAAATAGCTTGAATTTTTGCTTAATAAAAAGTAGGGTTGTTCATTAATCACAGTTAACTCACGCGATTAACTCAAAAAAACGAATCTCGATTAATCGCAGTTTTAATCACACTGCTAAACAATAGAATGCCAATTGAAATGTATTAAATATTTTGGATGTTCTTCTACATTTTCATATATATTGTATTCTGTGTCGTAATTGAAATCAAATTGTATATAATTTTTATTACAAATATTTGCACTGTAAAAATGATATACAAAAGAGATAGTATTTTTCAGTTCAAGTATTGTAGTGCAATCTCTATTGTGAAAGTGCAACTTACAAATGTAGATTTTTTTTGTTACATAACTGCACTCAAAAATAAAACTGTGTAAAACTTCAGAGCAACTCAGTCCTACTTCTTAGTCAGCCAATCACTCAGACAAACAAGTTTATTTACATTTACAGGAGATAATGCTGCCCGCTTCTCATTTACAAAGTCACCAGAAAGTGAGAACAAGCATTTGCATGGCACTTTTGTAGCTGGCATTGCAAGGCATTTACATGCCAGATATGCCAAATATTCCTATACCCCTTCATGCTTTGGTCACAATTCCAGAGGATATACTTCCATGCTGATGATGCATGGAAACTTCTCTTATATTTTGTTTTCTTCATTTCTTTTACTCCTGTATACCTGTGACAGACTGAGATGTGGCCTGTTAGTCCTAGTGGTTAGAGCAGGAGTGAAGTCTAGTGGTTAGTGAAGGAGTCAGTAGCCATATATTGGAGCCAAGGGTCAGAGCTGGAGTCAGGCATTGGAGCCAATGGTCTGAGCCAGGTTAAGTGGAGTGAAGCAAAGCAGCGGCCAGGCTGGGTCCAAGGTCAGAGTGGTGCTGGAACAAGGTTGGGGAAAATCAGGTGCAGGAGCTATCACAGCTGTGGGTGAATGGTTTGAGCAGCCTGCAAGCTGCTGCTGCTGGCCTTACGAACAAACTTCCTAGCTTCCTCAGTCAATCAGGCCGGATGACCCATCAGGCAGTCTAACCGATGTTAGCTGTGCTCATTAGGCTGCCAGGAATCTGATCAGGTGCATCTGCATGACCTAATTCTTGACATTCCCCCCTACCTTCAGGTAGCCCCTTGGCACCTCTGGGACTGGCTTCTCAGGTAGTCTTTGTGAAAAGCTTGCAGCAGATCCAGGGCATGAATGAATGTGTTCGATTGGTTCCCCGTGTTACCTGGGGTTTTCTGAACTGGAAACTATGGTAACTAGTCTCTATTTTCTAAGTAGTGTCAGGAAGTAAATCCGTGAGTGGCACAACACCTCCATCTGACCAAGTCTGAGATGGTGTTGAGTGGTCAGCACCAGGTTTCTGGTGGTCAGCCTTTATTCTAGCCGCTGGGGAGTTGTATGTCAGTCTCCTTGCTTGTTGAAATGAAATTCTCCAAATTGTACACTCTGACTAATCTCTTTATAGGTTGCTTAGAACAAAGCACATAACTCATAGTAACCCCTAGTGGGTTAACAATTTCACTAGTATCAGCAAAATAACTCGTAACTCCACTTATCAGCAAAGCAACTCTCAGCCAGAAACTTATGGCCATAGTCATGCAGATCGAAGGTCAGCTTCCACACTCCCTTCCGTTCTCATGAATCATCACTTTATCTATCCTTATTAGCAACACTGCAGCTGTTTTGCCTGCTTAGGCAAAGAAAGGCCAAATTATTTTTGACTACCTGGTGTTCTTGCTTCCAGCTAATGTTGGACTGAGTACACAAAATGGCTGTGGTTTCATCGTATAGTTCTCTCATAACACCAGGATTGTTCATCCAGGCCATAGCCCTCCCAATCCCACAAATATTGGAGCTGTACTCATCTTGGACTGTTACAGGTGCGGGCAGAGGGCTGGAATGGTGCTGGAAGGGTTTCTCAGTATACAGGTTCAGGAAGGAGGCATGAGTCATGGGGGTGAGTCTTCAGGGATTTGGGTAATTGCAGTTTGAATACTACTGGGTTGATCCATGCTTTGTTCTTGAAAGGGCTCAGATATTGGTAGTCTTCTTGGCTGAGGGGTGAGTTGATTTAAGATTGTGGGTGGACAGACAGACCTTACCTCTTGCGGAAAGTTCAGGTGGTGGTCCTGGTCAGTGTGATGTTTATATGCTTCCATAGTGGTGATCTAGCTGGTGCAGCCCAGCTGTGCTCATTAGGGTGTCAGGAGAGTCCAGCAGGCGCACCCTTCTAGCGTGTACAAGCTACTGTAAGAGTTCCCATTCAAATCTGAATATTATTTCATGTAAGATATGAGAACTTTGCATTGCATCAGTTTTCAAAGTAATGTACGTTAAAAGAAACCCAGCTCCATGGGCTGTGATACCATGACTAGTTTTCAAACTGTAGCTAATCAGAGCTGTCCCTGTTTAGAAAAATCTGTGGAACTGCAATGAAAAAAAAATCTATTTGATTATATCACATGTGATACTCATGTTCTTTTAATTAATGTAGACATTGTTGGCTAGAATCATTTAATGAGCCAATCAGCATTTAATTGCGGCCTGCTATCAGATAATTTGTAATGAAGTCCACATAAATTAATCGCAATATACAGTCTGAGTCAGCACAGTAGAAGAGAGCTCTGATAAACAGAATATCAAAGAATGAGGTCAATGCACTGGTAAATGCAAATAAAGCAAAACTTAGCTTCATTTGAGATGTGTCTGAAAGTGAATTTTGTTAGGTGATCATCTACTGATACAGTATGTAAATCTGAAAGCATAATTCTTACTGTCGGCAGGTGTTCATCTGTTTTTGAGACATGATTCATGTGCCATGAAGTGTACTTTTTTACAGTGACTTGCTGAACTAAAAATAAAATGAAAATCAGTCAGAAAACTGATGACTAAAACTTTACACTCAGGAAAATACAATATATAGTCAGATCCCTGCTATGTCATGCGTTAGCTGATATGAATATGCATTAAACTGTGATTCTATCAAGAAGTGCCAGACTATTCTTGCTAACTTAACCTTTAGAACACATGCATTTTCCAGATGCCACCCAAATAAATGGTTAGACTGCAAGTTCTTCAGGGTAAGGACTGTTTGTTTGTTATATGCTTGGACAGTGCTTAGCACAATGATTTCTAGATGCTACTGCAATACAAATAATAAGCAGGAAGGACCTTAAGACGATAACCCCTGATTCACAGAAAAGTTTTTGAAACTTTATTAGTCCTAATTGTTCTGCCATTTGCAGGCCTATGGAAGGAGAATTTTAAAAATAGCACCAATAAAACTTTTTCCAACTCAAACTTTTCTACAATTGCTTCTTTCTGAAACAGTTGACCTAAACACACTGTATGATGCCACTGGATGCTATGGCCACATGTTTGGGACAACATGCATCACTCCATCATGGATTTTGCCATTCTTTAGAAGCAGTATTATTGTAGTGCCTAGGGACCCTAGTCATGGACCAGGACCCCATTGTGCGAAGCACTGTACAAACACAACAGAAAGATGGTCCTGGCTCCCAAGTGCTTCTAATCTGAGTGTAAACCAAAAGATGACAGATGGAGATAGACAGAAGGGGGGAATACAAGTGAACATAGTGCTATGATCGGCGCTGGTCTCTGCACACCAGAAGGAGGAGTACCAGTAAGCAACGAGACAGTGGTCAGCTTGAGAGACTGGTCTGGGCTTATCAGCAGCCTAACTGCTGTGATCTTCGCAAATATATCACAGTAAAAACTATATCCCAAACCTTAGTTTCATGTGTTTTAAAATAATATGTAATGGGTTTGTAGGATGCTATTTGTAGGTCATAATATTCAGGTGATATTTATTTTAGTTTTTATTAGATTTTAAATAGTAGACACCTGTCCAAGGCTCTAAGGTCACTAACAACTTTGATGGTACTTTATTGTATTACTACAGATAAGTAGTCATTTCAGCAGGAATGCCTTTCCACCCCTTCATCATTATGGGAAGCTCTCAGCTCTTTACAAAAACCCTATCAAGCTCCCAGTTCTCAGTATTATCTCAATACTAATATCATCCCTCCCTCTCCCCACTCCTGAGAGCTCAGGTTCCCACTCTTCCATGGAGACGGTGGTGGATGGTACAGTATCCTGATCTTTTACATCCCTTCTCTGCTGCACAGGACTGCCACATAGAACATCTGGGTTCTATCATTGGCTCTGCCACTGATTTTCTGTTTCAGCTTTGGCAAGTCATTTAGACTGAGGTTTTCAAAAGCATCTAAGTGAGGTAGGCAAACAAGTGCTATTAATAGTCAATGTAATATGTGCTTCTAACACCCCTATGGGCTTTTGAAAAGCCTCCCTTTAACTTCTCTATGCCTTAGTTTCTAAGAGGTGATAACAATAATTACTTGGCATAATTGCTCTCAAAAGAGATAAACAAATTTTTGTAATGTGGTTTGAGGTCATTGGCTGGAAGGTGCTATATCATTATGAATCATTAATGTATCTTGGCCAGCTCCCCACTTGCAGGAGGCAGATAGCTGACAAACTTAATCCTTTGCATCTTGCTTCTCCAGGGAAATGGCAGGAGAAAGTCCCAACCAACTAATTAGAGTGCTGGCTGTTTACTTCTTTACTCTACGGTAGAGCAGCAGAGCTAAAGAGGAAACTGCAGGGAAGTAGCTGATAAATAAAACTGATTGAAGTGCGTAGAATATAAAGTAAAGTAGGAAAGAAAAAGGTAATTCAAACTATTAGACAATATGCCTAAAAATCAATGTGGTAGAGAAACTAAGGAACAAATGCAAGTAAACTGGGGGAAAAAGTTACTGAAACTAAGTTATAGCAAAATGTATTGAACAATCTAAAGAATGCTGCAGATGAAATGAAAAACAGGCATATAAATGGCTGAGCTACAACTTTATAACATTATGCAGTTAACACATTTCTTGTTTATAATCTTGTAGATGGAAGTGAAGTCCAGTGTAATTTTAAGTTATTTCAAATGATTTCATTAATCTAGATGCAGCTCAGATAACATATCATGCCCCAATAACTTCAAGGTAAACGTATAGATTTCACAGGACTAGGCATTTACTTGATTAAAAGTCTATTCCAGAAGCTACCAGAAAAGTGACTCCTAAGCAATTACCTCTCAAACAACAAGCTGGGCTGAAAGGATAGGAATGGTTGCACATATTTTTCAGCAATGGTTTACTGAAATGTTTAAACCCAAGCTTGTATTTTATTTATATTCAGTGGTGAATCCTGGTTTCAAGTGGAAATAATTTCATTTTAGTATATTGCAATAAATATTGTGTGCTAAATTCTCCCCTCAGTTACTCTCATTTACATCCTATTTGATTTCAGTGGGGGGCACAAAGATTTAATAGTGAGCAGAATTTGACACTGATCAGTGTAACAAGTCAGCTGGAGAATAATAAATATGGACAACCACAGAAAAGTGGGTTTCTGATGAGACTGTTACTCTAGAATTTAGATATAAAATGCACAAGTGTTACCTGAGAGTCCTAGTGACTTTCATTTCAGCATTTACGCCTCTACCCCAATATAACGCTGTCCTCAGGAGCCAAAAAATCTTACCGCGTTATAGGTGAAACTGCGTTATATCGAACTTGCTTTGATCAGCCGGAGTGTGTGGTGCCCTCCCCCCAGCGCTGCTTTTACTGCGTTATATCCAAATTTGTGTCATATCCGGTTGCGTTATATCGAGGTAGAGTTGTATATACAAACTATCTAAATGTATAGGGGAGCTCTCATGGCATTTTGATTCCAGCATTTAGATACAATGAGCCAGATACTTGTTATTGCTTATGAACCTTTTTTGTGCTTCTCTGGCAGTGTGACGTGGCCATTTGACCATTAAAATTGACTTACCAAAAATCCCCTCTTGCTATAGATGGAATTGTTGCATGGTGCAGAGCTAGCACTGGACAAGAATTTGATCAAGATTTTCAAAAATATGATCCTAAAGTTAGGTGCCTTTGTTATTTATTTTGTTAATGATTTGTATTATGGTAGCACATAGAAGCCCAAGTCAGGGACCATGACCCCATTGTGTAGGTGTTGTACAAACACAGAGCAAAAAGACAGCTCCTGCCCCAAGAACTTTCAAGCTAAATATAAGACAAGACAGGTTAATGGGGAGATGCAAGGAAACAATATGAGTCAGTATGATAGGCAGTGGTCTCAGAACACCAGCTGCCTTGGCTTTCATAGGCTTCATGGCAAGGGAGAGAGTTTTAAGGTGGATGATGAATTATTTTGTTGCTATTAACAGGGAGTGTCTCCCAAGCGTGAGGGGCAGCATGGAAGAAAGCACTAAGGTGCTTGATTGAAAAGTGGGTGACAGAGACTGGCAGATGGGCCAATTAGAGGTGGGAATTGACCTTTCTATATGGAATGAGAGATGATAGGTTGTGGCCAGATTTTCCAAAAGTGTTGAGGTTAAAGGGAGCTGCTGGGTGTTCTGCACTTTTGAAAATACTACTACTTGTTTAGCTGCTGACATATGGATTTAGGAGCCTAACTTTTTAGCAGCCGACTTTTGAAAATCTTGACTAAAATCCAAATACAAACAAAAATCAAACTTGGCCTATAAACATGGCAATCTGCCATTGTCACGTGCTGAAAGCACATGCAGGAAAGACAGGGCCAGAAGCAGAGCTGTGAAACCATTCAAATCAGTAGCAATCACCACCTACAGTTGTTTGTCAACTTGTTTTCATCTCTGATAGTGAGAGTTATGCTAGCACTAAATACTCGTCCAGACATTCAGACGGAGTATGTGTCAAAAACGGAAAATAGCAATGAGGAATATCTTGCATTCTGTGTGACTGATGAAACTGGGTTAAATGTAGGGAAGTCACCTGCTCCAGAGCTGGTCATGATACCTTGAAAAATATTGAGAACATATTCCATTATCCCTACTAGGCCACAGACTGCTTAGTCCAGCACGTATTACTGAGCTGTGATCTTCAATGACTGAAGAATTTTCCTTTGATGAAAGGATATGATATTAAAAGTCTGAGAACAATAGTGTCTTTCTGTGACATGCAAAATAAGGTGACTTGCTGAAATTGGTATTTCTACTATCTTGAGAAAGACAGAGAAGCCATCTTAGATTAAAGCAAAAGTTCCATCATCAGATGTGTTAGGATGAAACTATAGAAAAATATCTACACCAGATAGCCAGTGTCTGCATTTTTTTTCTGGGAGATATGCTATAGAATTTAAAGGAAAACTTCTAGAGTTTTGCATTTTTTTTAATTCATATCACTGTGTAGCAATTCATTCTTATTAGTGAGCAAAACCAGTTTAATTGCATCTTCAGTCAGTATAGCACAAACATGTCATTATTAAACATGAAATAAAACTGGATCATCATATCTGAACCCCTCTGAAACTTGGTAGGACAGAAGGAGTATGGGGGCTAAACCCCAGATCCAAACCCATTTCTGCATTTTTGGTTCCAGAGAAGTCTTTATTTTCCAGTTTCATTTTGGAAACTGATCTCTGTTGATTCACTCTTAACCCAAAACCCTGAACCTGAGCCTAAACCTAATCTAGACCCAGACCTGAACAATACCTGCTCAGCTGATATCTAGCCATTATAAAACACTTTGCAAGATAGAATATTTTGGAAAGGTTTGGAATGTAAATGTTTGAAAACTATCTCTAGATACCCATTTACACATTGCTTTAGTCTTTGTTGTGTATCAAATAGCTTTTCTTCCAAATCTTCAAGCTATTGCACCTCCAACAGTCACAGCTGTAGCTTGTTAACAACATCTTGAAAAGACATGGTTAGTAAACACTATTTACTCTGTTTAGTCTAGCCTCATTGTACTAAATTTAATTGCCTAAGATTTATGCTAGGCAGCTAGATAGAATTACAATGTTCACAACTGTAAATGGTTTTATGTACTCTCAATGAGTTCTTGAAGTTATTGATAAGTATTGTAGCTGGATCATTACTAGTAATATAATTATTACTAATTTATTTCTGGAGGTGTGCAGGATATGCTAGCTGCTTGCAAGCAGAGTGAGAAATCTAGCAGTTTCAGGCACAAATGCGTGCAAACCATTTGGAGTTTAAGATCTTGCTAGTAAACTGCAACTATGGCTGCTGGAGGAGAAAAAGCAAATCATATTTGGTGCAGAAACCTAAAATTCAGAGGTTATTCGCTTCAATTCACATATATTCCCACTCCTCAAGTTTCACCAAGCATTTGGGTTTTGAGGATATCCCCAGCCTCACACTGATTTTTTTTTTAAACCAAGTTTTTAAAAATCTGCCTTGGGTTCATATTCACTTCAAAGTTGGGCCAACATGGACATAGGGTTTGCAAACCTTGTGGTGAATCTTACCTACGATTCTGGTCTGATAGCAAGGCCCAGTCATGCAAAGATTGGATTACAGCTAGTTACAACCTGTAAAGTTAAGCAGGTGCATAAATCTTTCCATATGTCTCTTCTTAAAAGTCCTCTCTCTCTAGCCATAGGAGAGTATTAAAATACCTGGCTTGATGGAATATTGCTGCAACAATCAAAGTTACAAAATATGGGAGGTATGTCTGAAAGTGATACTTGAAATATACCAGGCTGGGGACTGCATGATGTTTTGATTCATGAGGTCTAACCTCTGCAGATAGAGAATGACATTTAAAAAAAAAACCCACTGGAAAATAATGTGAAAAATTAAAAGAGAGAAAGTGATAAAGGAAGCTCAGCTTCTTAACCATGCTGTGGATATGCTGTGTGCTTCAGATCCCTGCCTTGCTCACCCTTAAGCAAGCATCCAACGTATGGTTGTGTGCAGATGGCTAATACAGCTGTTCATGCCTGGTATGCAGCGCAGTGTTTTTCTGGCTTTTAAAATATTTTAATTCAAGTTTCATTCTAAATGTTTATAAAGAAGATTGTGGGAGTGAGGGAATATTAAACTACAAAAGACAAGAACACTGTAGTAGAAAGCACCTTAATTTGAAATAATTGGGGTTATCAGCACTTACTCTGAGTTGTTGAGGACTGAATGATGTGCTTAAATATGGCTCTTTTTCCAATTGTGCATATATAAAATCTTCACAATGATGTTCAGTTTTTGTAGTAGCCCATTGCCACTTTTGTACGGTAACATATGCAAGGAATGATTCCATTTTCCTAGAAAGAGTAGTGGTAAAGTGCCCCAGTCAATATGGATGCCAAAGGGATTTGTTTACCTGTGTCCAACAAAGTTGACAACATCTCTAGATAATGCTAAGCATCTCCTCCTGGGTTCATAGAGATATTTCTGGAGAGTATTTAAATTTTTGCTTTGCAGTGCTGAGCATACTGCATCAAATACCATGTATTTTTCAGAAATCTGTACAGGGCCATGTTATAAACAGATAGCTAAGGGTTAATGTCTCTTACACCTGGAAAGAAGTACCTGAAACACCTGACCAGAGGACCAATCAGGAAACCAGACTTTTTCAAATCTGGGTGGAGGGAAGTTTGTGTGTGAGTCTTTTGTTCTTTGGTCTTCTGCCTGTACACTCTCGGCTATGAGAAGTGATTTTTTCTGTCTCCTGCCTTTCTAATCTTCTGTTTCCCAGTTGTAAGTACAAAAGATCAGATAGTGATTTATATGTTTTTTTGTATTTACATGTCTATAGTTGCTGGAGTGCTTTGAATTGTATTCTTTTTGAATAAGGCTGTTTATTCAATATTCTTTTAAGCAAATGACCCTGTATTTGTCACCTTAATACAGAGAGACCATTTTTATGTATTTTTCTTTCTTTTTATATAAAGCTTTCTTTTTAAGACCTGTTGGAGTTTTTCTTTAGTGGGGAACTCCAGGGAATTGAGTCTGTACTCACCAGGGAATTGGTGGGAGGAAGAAGTCAGGGGGAAATCTGTGTGTGTTAGATTTACTAGCCTGACTTTGCATTCCCTCTGGGTGAGGGGGGGAAGAGAGATTAGCTCTCGGTACTTTTGTTTTCCAAGGCTGGAAACGGGGGAGGGTGGAATCCCTCTGTTTAGATTCACGGAGCTTGCTTCTGTGTGTCTCTCCAGGAACACCTGGAGGGGGAAAGGGAAAAGGTTTATTTCCCTTTGTTGTGAAACTCAAGGGATTTGGGTCTTGGGGTCCCCAGGGAAGTTTTGGGGGGACCAGAGTGCCCCAAAACACTCTAATTTTTGGGTGGTGGCAGCTTTACCAGGTCCAAGCTGGTAACTAAGCTTGGAGGTTTTCATGCTAACCCCCATATTTTGGACGCTAAGGTCCAAATCTGGGACTAGGTTTATGATAGGCCCTCATGCCCTCCCTCTGATGATGGTATCTGCTGGGAGTGTTAATTTATGTCCCAGACAAATAGTAACAGAACAATACTTCACAAATATTGATTAGATTAATGAACATTGTTTGGTATCCCATTTGAAATATTTTTGGTTTGAAATTATTCTTCAATAGAAGTTAAACTCTACCTCCTTACTCAGATCTTGCAATAAATTTTCAGAGGGCCAGGCCCTGATATCCTTATTCAGTTCTTCCTAAGGCAAAACTCCCATGTACTTAAAATTAATGGGAGTTTTACCTGAGAAAGAATGTTGGTATTTAGCCCAGGGATTTCAAACAACACACTGAGGGGAGTTGAGGATGACTACATATACTGGGTAAGATCCTCAGCTGGTGTCAATTGACATACTGAATTGAAGGCACTGAGTCTCCACCCATCTACATCAGTTGAAGATGTGGCCCATTTTATTTTATTCTTTGTTCAAACTGGGAGGGTCTTAGTCAGATTTTAATCAGTGGGAGTTAGATTAAAAAACTGAGGAAGGACCTCAGGGTCTGGTTAATATAAGATGTGATTCTTCAGATAATGTCATTATCATTATGTGTGTTCCCTTCTGCTTCTCAGTATAATATAATTAAGATGTTCATTTGTAGTTATCAGTATATTTTGGATTTGGGTGGTTTTTCCTGCAGTGTAAGCAGTTGGTGAGTTTCCGTTTCAGAATAATTAATTACCTAAGGAAAAGGTTTCTCTCTATCGATGTAGCTTCAATTTAATGAAGGGTGAGGTGCTCCTGGTAACTCTTATGCACTTTGGGATTCTTCTGGGTGAAAGGAGCCATATAAACATTGTTTTCATTAATGGAAAAAGAGAATCGCCCCATTCTCATTTATTTCAGAAGGCAGATGCTATGGGAATGAACATCAAAGAAAGGCTAACAAATCAGTAAAGAAAATAAATAAATATCCAATCTTCCCACCCCCAAAAAGAGAGCAATTGAGAGAGAGATTTGACTATTATTTTCCAGATTCCTGTTTCAGAATGGTAGAATCCAGGTTTTGTGTAGGATACCACTAGAGATCATAATTATTCCTGTTTTAAATTAAGAAAAGCTAGAATGATTATTTGTTTTTACACCAGTATTTTAGTGTTAGAATATTATTGTAATTTATCACTGAATAGATAGTGTCATAAAGGGACTTTCTTCCATTTGTGCCACTAAATATTTTGAGTGGTATCAATATTTATTTTCACAAGTTCATAATTTGGTCATAAAGAATCACTCTGGGCTGAAACTTGGCAAACATGGTCCAGTCTAGGAATGTCAGGGGGGGAGAATTTTTTTTTTACAAATAATATTCATTGTGAGATCATAGGAGTACAAAAAGATAATTATCATTTAACAGCTCCAGAAGCAGTTTTGAACTTCTATTTTTCAATTTTGGAATTACATTTTTATTTTTATTACATTTAACCTACAGCACACAGTTATCCACACAAAGGATACGTGTTAAGTGGTAGATCTGGCATTTCTAGCACACCTAAAACTCTCATTGACTTTATATAAATGTTAAGAATTTTAAGATTCAATGATGCAATCCAAAGGATCATAGCAATGATCTGTGTCATTGTGCTTTGAGGATGTGTTAATGAAGTTAAGCTTCAGGATACTTCAATGTATCTGAAAACATTTCCCAACACAGAAGAAAAACCTTCATCCAAAAGTCCAACTGAATTTCTTTTCTCACTTGAATTGGCTGACTTTTTCCTCATTATATTTCATTTTCTCATGTATCTACTTTTCTTCGGTTCTTTGCAGCCCAACTGTAAGCATGAAGTACAAAATATGTTCCCATAAGATTTCCAGCCCAAATGTACAAGCTCAAGAGATGTATTTCTCTAGTGCCTAGTATAACAGGCTTTGACTTGGTTGAGGCCGATAAGCGGAACTGCAATATAATGTGAAGGTTCATAATGGTTTGGATGAGAAAACAGATTTTTGCATGGCTATCCAAACCCAGCTTCACATTAACTAAAAGCTAAAATATGTTAATCAATACTGAATCTAGAGCAGTTATTGTGCAAATAATCCAGGAAGCAGGGCTTTGAGGTATGTTGAGTGAACCTAGAGTTGTTCTCTAACCCAATGGTTCAGTGGTTCCCAAACTTTTTTCTAAGGCAACCCACTAGCTGAATTTTGTCTCACTTTGTGACCCACCATTTCATATGTGCACCTTCTGCCACAATATAGCAACCATAATCCCAGCGTGAAGGGGAGACCCTGGGGTTTGATTGCCAAGCCTGGTTTGCACTTACCGTGCAGTGGGTGGCTCCTGTCCTCTCTGTTGTCATGGTCTCCCCTCCACGATGATGGAATAACACAGAATATGACGTAGGGATGTCTGGGCCAAATGTGAGTGGCACTGAGACTCTGTGTGCCAGATTGCAATGCCTGGAGTAGGGAGCCCGGCCCAGCTCCATGGGACAGGAGCTGAAGCTGTGGGGTGTGCAGGGTGAACTCGCTCTCCAACTCCCCCTGCTCCCCAGGGCCTCCCCTCTATACTAGGTCAGGAGCAATGTGTGTTTGCCTAGGCCAGGATCTGGTGATGGGTTAATCTGGCTCTGAACATAGCAATTTTAGAATCTTCCTATGACCCACTGGTGAGTTGGGACTCAGTGTTTGGAAAATCCTGCTTTAACCTCTCCAGTCTGAATTGAAAAGGAGCTGCCTAGAGACATGTTATTCTTTTTAGTTCTCTCTGCTTCTGCTTCTTTGCATTAATATGTTTTTCCCCTGCCTGTGGAGGCTGGAGACTCAGGATTTAGTCCACAGAATTCTTACTTCATTCAGAAAAATGCATTTACACAAGGTATGTGGCAATGAATTGGTTACAGATTTTTTTCTTTATGTTCAGCATATAAACTTGGTGAAACCTCGTGGATATTGAATGGCAAAGCGTGAATGGCATCTTCTTCCACTTGCTTAATAGTGATGTTTCGAACTGCTGTCATTGGCTACAGCTACAGCAGAATTATTAAAGTCATCTGAAGTTCATCCCAAGAATTTACAGCAGAATAACATCCTGACCTTCTAGCAGAAGAGCTAATCACCTCTGGGGCAACAAAACATAAACAAATAAATTCTCTTAAAATGTATGATTGAGGCCTGTAGCAGGGTGGTTACCCTGCTCCTGCCCTAAAGGGCTTAAACCAGCCCTGGGAGGGGGCTGTGGCTGGAGAAAGCAGCTCTAAAAAGCTGGGCTCATTGGGAGAAGTGGCTGCAGCTGGGGCCATGCCCCAAACAGACTCATCTGGCAGGGAGTGAGACACAGGGTACCTGAGTAGAGCAGGGCTGGGGAAAGGCAGAGGAGCTGGGGACCTCCAGCCTGGAAAGCCTCAGGCTGCAGCCTAGCTTAAGGCCTATAGGTACTGAGGGTTGCAGAGGGCAGCCCAGGGGTAGGCCAAGGCACCCCAGCTAACAGGACACCAGCGTCCTGGGAGGGACATGAGGCCAGAGGACAGGCGGATCACCGGCCTGCAGAGGGAGCTCCAGAGCCGGAACGAGCTAATTCCCTGAGAGACTAGCAGGAGGCACCGCAGGGGTGAGTCCACATGTCTACAAGACCCATAACATTTTAATGACTTGGCAAATCACCCGGGTATGCTTTCCAAACAAAAATAAACCAATGTGTATTCATCTCTTGGGCTCATGAGTAAGTGTATAAATCTCAGACTAAGTTCTCTGCATTTAATACAAGTTTCAAAGCTGCATGATAAGGTACAATTCGAAACACGATACACATGAAATGCCTAGTTCTCATTCATAGATGCAAAAGCTGCACTTATAAAATAGAGGTGTTTGCATGAGAATGGGTATTAGCACGCACAATTACCAGAGTTGTATGTGCAACTGCAATGGTGTGTATGCATTTTCAAATGCACACTTGTTGCGCCTGAGGGGAAAACAATTGGGCCAATTACTTCAGCCAGAACTTATGGTTTTTCCGTGCTATTACTGGGTATTCCCTCCCTCTAAAACTTCTGATCTTTTGGACCAGCCTCATTCTTCTGAGGTATTTGCCAAAAACGCCCCATACTGAGCTAGAAGGCAGCCCTTCAGGGGTCAGAGCTAAAACAACTCACAATGAGTGTATGCTTTGTAATGACTCTCATTTCCCCATAAAAATAGTTTTCATGTTGTGTATTGGCCAAATATTAGATTGGTTCTTGATTACAAATGTGTGGGCATCTGTTCACTTAGTCAAACATCTGCAGATTAGAGAGATAAGCACTAGCCGAGAAATTTGGACACTGGACAACAGAATCTTGATAGAGATTTGTAGTAGGTATTATGGGCTCTAAGGGAAGGCATCTCTGCTTAGTTGAATCTATCCAGAGCAAGAACATTTGCTATGAAAGCTTGGTAAGTTATGAGCCATCTCTCACTCTTAGAATAAGGTAAAGCAGAAGTCCTGCAGTGAAAACTGGTGGCGTAACTTTGGTCATGTTGCCATAGGGTTGGTGGGTCAACAGGATGTCCTCCTTACAGAGTAGGACAGGGGTGGGCAAACTACAGTCTGTGGGCCACATCCTGCCTGGCCCCCGAATTCCTGGCCTGGGAGGCTAGCCCCTGGCTCCTCCCGTGCTGTTCCCCCTCCCCCGCAGCCTCAACTTACTCGCTCCACTGCTGGCGTAATGCTCTGGGCAGCAGGGCTGTGAGCTCATGGGGCAGAGCAGGTGCAGAGCCCGGCCTGACCCAGTGCTCTGTGCTGCATGGTGGTGATGGCAGCGGAGGCAGCGTGGCCCAGCTCCTACTGGGCAGCGTGGCTAAAGTGCCACCAGCCACCCATGCTCCAGGCACCGTGGTAAGGGGGCAGGGAGCTGGGGGGGGGTTGGATAGAGGCAGAGGAGTTCGGGGTGGTGGTCAGGGGGTGGGGGCGTGGATGGTGGTTGGGTAGGAAACGGGGTTGTATGGGGGCAGGGATCCCGGGAGGCAGTCAGGAAGGAGGGGCGTTGGATGGGGCGGCTAGGGGCAGTCAAGGGACAGGAAGAAGGGGTGGTTGGATGGGGCAGGGGTCCCGAGGGAGCCATCAGGAATGAGAGGAGAGTTTGAATGGGGCGGCAGGGGTCTGGGGGCAGTCAGGGGACAGGGAGCAGGGGTGTGTGGATGGGGCAGGGGATTGAGAACTGGTTAAAAGACAGGGGCAAAGGGTAGGAATTAATGGTAAATTCTCAGAATGGAGAGGGGTAACTAGTGGTGTTCCCCAAGGTTCAGTCCTAGGACCAATTCTATTCAACTTATTCATAAATGATCTGGAGAAAGGGGTAAAAAGTGAGGTAGCAAAGTTTGCAGATGATACTAAACTGCTCAAGATAGTTAAGACCAAAGCAGACTATGAAGAACTTCAAAAAGATCTCACAAAACTAAGTGATTGGGCAACAAAATGGCAAATGAAATTTAATGTGGATAAATGTAAAGTAATGCACATTAGAAAAAATAATCCCAACTATATATACAATTTGATGCGGGCTAATTTAGCTACAACAAATCAGGAAAAAGATCTTGGAGTCATCGTGGATAGTTCTCTGAAGATGTCCATGCAGTGTGCAGAGGTGGTCAAAAAAGCAAACAGGATGTTAGGAATCATTAAAGAGGGGATAGAGAATAAGACAAATATATTATTGCCTTTATATAAATCGATGGTACGCCCACATCTTGAATACTGCGTACAGATGTGGTCTCCTCATCTCAAAAAAGATATACTGGCATTAGAAAAGGTTCAGAGAAGGACAACTAAAACAATTAGGGGTTTGGAACGGGTCCCATATGAGGAGAGATTAAAGAGGCTAGGACTTTTCAGCTTGGAAAAGAGGAGACTAAGGGGGGGATATGATAGAGGTATATAAAATCATGAGTGATGTGGAGAAAGTAGATAAGGAAAAGCTATTTACTTATTCCCATAATACAAGAACTAGGGGTCACCAAATGAAATTAATGGGCAGCAGGTTTAAAACAAATAAAAGGAAGTTCTTCTTCACTCAGTGCACAGTTAACTTGTGGAACTCCTTACCTGAGGAGGTTGTGAAGGCTAGGACTATAACAGCTTTTAAAAGAGAACTGGATAAATTCATGGAGGTTAAGTCCATTAATGGCTATTAGCCAGGATGGGTAAGGAATGGTGTCCCTAGACTCTTGGAGATGGATGGCAGAAGAGAGAGATCACTTAGACTCATAGACTCTAGGACTGGAACGGACATCGAGAGGTCATCGAGTCCAGTCCCCTGCCCTCACGGCAGGACCAAATACTGTCTAGACCATCCCTAATAGACATTTATCTAACCTACTCTTAAATATCTCCAGAGATGGAGATTCCACAACTTCCCTAGGCAATCTATTCCAGTGTTTAACTACCCTGACAGTTAGGAACTTTTTCCTAATGTCCAACCTAAATCTCCCTTGCTGTAGTTTAAGCCCATTGCTTCTTGTTCTATCATTGGAGGCTAAGGTGAGCAAGTTTTCTCCCTCCTCTTGATGACACCCTTTTAGATACCTGAAAACTGCTATCATGTCCCCTCTCAGTCTTCCCTTTTCCAAACTAAACAAACCCAATTCCTTCAGCCTTCCTTCATAGGTCATGTTCTCAAGACCTTTAATCATTCTTGTTGCTCTTCTCTGGATCCTCTCCAATTTCTCCACATCTTTCTTGAAATGCGTTGCCCAGAACTGGACACAATACTCCAGTTGAGGCCTAACCAGCACAGAGTAAAGCAGAAGAATGACTTCTCGTGTCATGTTTACAACACACCTGTTAATGCATCCCAGAATCACGTTTGCTTTTTTTGCAACAGTATCACACTGTTGACTCATATTAAGCTTGTGGTCCACTATGACCCCTAGATTTCTTTCTGCCATACTCCTTCCTAGACAGTCTCTTCCCATTCTGTATGTGTGAAACTGATTGTTCCTTCCTAAGTGGAGCACTTTGCATTTATCTTTATTGAACTTCATCCTGTTTACCTCAGACCGTTTTTCCAATTTGTCCAGATCATTTTGAATTTTGACCCTGTCCTCCAAAGCAGTTGCAATCCCTCCCAGTTTGGTATCGTCTGCAAACTTAATAAGCGTACTTTCTAGGCCAACATCTAAATCGTTGATGAAGATATTGAACAGAGTCGGTCCCAAAACAGACCCCTGCGGAACCACACTTGTTATATTTTTCCAGCAGGATTGGGAGCCATTAATAACTACTCTCTGAGTACAGTTATCCAGCCAGTTATGCACCCACCTTATAGTAGCCCCATCTAATTTGTACTTTCCTAGTTTATCTATAAGAATATCATGCGAGACCGTATCAAATGCCTTACTAAAGTCTAGGTATATCACATCCACCGCTTCTCCCTTATCCACAAGGCTCGTTATCCTATCAAAGAATGCTATCAGATTAGTTTGACACGATTTGTTCTTTACAAATCCATGCTGGCTATTCCCTATCACCTTACCACCTTCCAAGTGTTTGCAGATGATTTCTTTAATTACTTGCTCCATTATCTTCCCTGGCACAGAAGTTAAACTAACTGGTCTGTAGTTTCCTGGGTTGTTTTTATTTCCCTTTTTATAGATGGGCACTATATTTGCCCTTTTCCAGTCTTCTGGAATCTCCCCCATCTCCCATGATTTCCCAAAGATAATAGCTAGAGGCTCAGATACCTCCTCTATTAACTCCTTGAGTATTCTAGGATGCATTTCATCAGGCCCTGGTGACTTGCAGGCATCTAACTTTTCTAAGTGATTTTTTTACTTGCTCTTTTTTAATTTTATCTTCTAAACCTACCCTCTTCCCGTAAGCATTTCACTATATTAGACATTCCTTCAGACTTCTCAGTGAAGACTGAAACGAAGAAGTCATTAAGCATCTCTGCCATTTCCAAGTCTCCCGTTACTGTTTCCCCCTCCTCACTGAGCAGTGGGCCTACCCTGTCCTTGGTCTTCCTCTTGCTTCTAATGTATTGATCAAAAGTCTTCTTGTTTCCCTTTATTCCCATAGCTAGTTTGAGCTCATTTTGTGCCTTTGCCTTTCTAATCTTGCCTCTCCATTCCTGTGTTATTTGCCTATATTTGTCCTTTGTAATCTGACCTAGTTTCCATTTTTTATATAACGCCGTTTTATTTTGTAGGTCATGCAAGATCTCGTGGTTAAGCCAAGGTAGTCTTTTGCCACATTTTCTATCTTTCCTAACCATCGGAATAGCTTGCTTTTGGGCCCTTAATAGTGTCCCTTTGAAAAACTGCCAACTCTCCTCAGTTGTTTTTCCCCTCAGTCTTGATTCCCATGGGACCTTACCTATCAGCTCTCTGAGCTTACCAAAATCCCCCTTCCTGAAATCCATTGTCTCTGTTTTGCTGTACTTCCTTCTACTCTTCCTTAGAATTGCAAGCTCTATGATTTCATGATCACTTTCACCCAAGCTTCCTTCTACTTTCAAATTCTCAACGAGTTCCTCCCTATTTGTTAAAATCAAGTCTAGAACAGCTTCCCCCCAGTAGCTTTTTCAACTTTCTGAAATAAAAAGTTGTCTGCAATGCAGTCCAGGAACTTATTGGATAGTCTGTGCCCCGTGGTGTTATTTTCCCAACATATATCTGGATAGTTGAAGTCCCCCATCACCACCAAATCTTGGGCTTTGGATGATTTTGTTAGTTGTTTGAAAAAAGCCTCATCCACCTCTTCCACCTGATTAGGTGGCCTGTAGTAGACTCCCAGCACATCACCTGTGTTTTTTGCCCCTTTTAGCCTAACCCAGAGACTCTCAACACTTCCATCTCCTATGTCCATCTCCACCTCAGTCCAAGTGTGTACATTTTTAATATATAAGGCAACACCTCCTCCCTTTTTCCCCTGTCTATCCTTCCTGAGCAAACTATACCCCTCCACACCAACATTCCAGTCGTGTGTATTATCCCACCAAGTTTCAGTAATGCCAACAATGTCATAGTTGTATTTATTTATTAGCACTTCCAGTTCTTCTTGTTTATTACCCATACTTCTTACATTTGTATATAGGCATCTAAGATACTGGTTTGATCTTGCCTCCCAGCTTTGCCCTGACCCTCCTATCTCTCTGCCATTATAGCCCATGCTCCCTCCTGTTTCCGACCCATCTCCCAGGTCTTGTTCCCCACTTACCTGTGGGGTTTGCTCACCTGTCCCCGTCGAACCTAGTTTAAAGCCCTCCTTACTAGGTTAGCCAGTCTGTGCACAAATAAGGCCTTTCCCCTCCTCGAAAGGTGAACGCCATTTCTGCCTAGCAGTCCTTCCTCGAATAGCATCCCGTGGTCGAGGAAGCCAAAGCCCTCCTGGCGACACCATCTTCACAGCCAGGCATTCACCTCCACAATGCATCTGTCTCTGCCTGGGCCCCTACCTTCGACAGGAAGAATCGAATAGAATACCACCTGTGCTCCAAACTCCTTAACCTGTACTCCTAGAGCCCCGTAGTCACTCTTGATCTGCTCAGTGTCAGACCTCACAGTATCATTTGTGCCCACATGGATGAGTAGCATGGGGTAGTAGTCAGAAGGCCGGATAATCCTCGACAATGCCTCTGTAACATCTCGGATACGGGCCCCTGGCAGGCAGCATACCTCCCGGGATGAACGGTCAGGGCAACAGATGGGTGTCTCCGTCCCCCTCAGCAGAGAGTCTCCAACCACCACTACCCTACGTTTCTTATTATCAGTGGTGGCAGCAGACCTCCCAGCCTAAGGGGTACGAGGCTTCCCCTCCCTAACTGTTGGGAGCGATTCCTTCTCTCCTGTATCAAGAAGAGCATAACGGTTATCTATTACCACAGCAGGAGGGTTCGCAGCAGGGGTGGAGCACTGCCTGCTGCCAGAAGTAACCAGCTGCCAGTGTCCACCCTGAGCCATCTCCTCCTCTACTGGTGTGTCAGTAGTCCTGTGAACTGGGACAGCTACGTCAGCTGTCTCCACATGGATACTGTCCAGGAATTGCTCATGGATATGGATGTTCCTCAGCCTAGCCACCTCCTCCTGTAGCTCTCCCACCTGCTGCCTGAGAGATTCCACCAGTAGGCACCTTTCACATTGTATGCCACCCCCAGCCTGGATATCAGTAAGTGGAAATTGCAAGTTACAGTCTTTGCAAACCCACACCAGAATCTGGGTAAAAGCATCCATGCTTTGGTGCTCTGTCTGGCTACTGGCACAGGTGGAAGAGACAGAAGCAGTGCTGCCACAGGCGTTGCGGGTCCTCCTAACCATCGTAAGCCTCCCTCTGTCAACTCTCTCAAATTCCCGTCTGCAGCTCCCTGTCCGCTCTGCTCTGCTTTAAACTTGATCATTACCTGTTAGGTTCACTCCCACTGGGGCACCTGGCATTGGCCACTGTCGGTAGACAGGATACTTGGCTAGATGGTCCTTTGGTCTGACCCAGTACTGCTGTTCTTATTTTCTTATGTCCCAGAAGGGCCATCAGGGAACCGGGTGGGGAGGAGTTGGATGGGGCAGGAGACCCCAGGGGGGGCAGATAGCAGGTGGGGGCTGGGCCATGACCCCCGCCCCTCCATACAATTTACAAAACCCGATGAGGCCCTCAGGCCAAAAAGTTTTTCTGCCCCTGGAATAGGAGTTTGTGTCCATCTTGTTAGCATTCCCCCTTCTGATCTTTTGACTGAAATATTGGGAAGGAAAGACGGTAGAAATGCATGTTACACTGTAATTTACACTGGAGCATAGTGAATGATAATGTCTCTCAATTCTCTCTTAACCTGAGAGAGCAACACACAGTGGGTGATTTTTTCCAAAGATTATGAGGTTACCTCACCCAAAGCACAAGGGGGTAGATGAAAGCAGTCTGTATGTAAGGTGGCTGTATAAGATTGTTATCCACGTGTCTGTGCGTGTGTATATATATATCTGCTTCCTTCAGCAGAACTAATTCCAGATCCCCAGAATCCAGCATCAGAACTACACAGAGGCTCTGCCTAGTAGAAGGGGTTTATGTCAGACGTGGATTGCCCTCCATCTTGTATTTAAATCAGACATGGCCTGCCACAGACAGCAGCTCCAAGAAGATTAAAATTATTTGTACTGTCATAGCATTTAGGAGCCTCAGTTACGAACCAGGACCCCATTGTCTGAGGTGCAGTATAAACATAGAACAAAAAGACAGACCTTGCCCCAAAGATGGTAAGTTTCTTAAAAAAAAACAAAGAGATCAGGAAAGGAAATTAGAGAATTTGAAGTAAATGAAATGACCAAAGTTTAGTTTAAAGTGTACCTTCCATCCTGCTTTCCCATCACCCAAACAGAATACATGTACTACAATGCAGAAGAAGAAAGAATATAGTTCAATGGGATAGCCTTTATAGCAAAATCCTGTAGAATTTCATAGGAATAAAATCAATAGGTTTTGAGTAATTTAATAGAGATCTATAGATACCACTTAAAATACTCATAGAATTAAATAGAGAATGTGTCTTTTCTACAGGCTTTTCAACAATCTTATAGAAATCTGAATTAGTGATATAATCTTCTATTATATTCTGTAGGACTTTTCCATAAAGGAAGAAGCATTTTTGGCCTTTCTGTCAGTACGTTACAAAGTATAGTAAAATGAATATAGTGTTTACAGCATATTGGGTAGTACCAGAGCTCTGCTGTATGTAACTAATAAGCCTAACGTGCAATTAGTTATTTTTAAACTCCTGTCCGCTTTAATGCTCAGGTTTGGAACAGAGAAATAACAAGACAGGATACTGCCACATCTGAGGAAACAAGGCAATGTAGGTTCAGACTGGTTTCATGTTTCAGAATGCTGTAGAAAACAGGGCCAAAGTAATATGTAAGTGACTTTGGAAAATTGTTTTAAAAGTTAAGGGGTAAAATTTTGAAAAGTACTTAAATGACTTAGGAGCTAAAGATCCATTTTCAGAAGTGACTTTGGCCTGGTCAGACAGTAGGAAAGCTCTATTGCAGTGGTCCCCAACCTTTTCGTGGCCAATAGCACATTCATGTTTTCAGAAGAGTATGGCGGGCGCCAACAATTTTTCAAGGCTTATTTTGTATTTGTACATTAAATAATATGAAAAACATCATATCTAATATAACATAATATATGAATCCAGAGAGAAGAGAGAAGTCGGAGAGAAGCCGCGAGGACAGAGAACACCGGCGCCCACAGCCTGCAGCCCTGGAGTTCTCTGTTCCCGGGAGGCGTGGGGCCGCAAATTCTCTCTGGCTTAAGCCGCAGCCCCGCGCCTGCCTGGGACCGAGAACACCAGCGCCTGCAGCCTGCAGCCCTGGAGTTCTCTGTCCCTGTCAGGCATGGGGCCATGACTTGTCTCCCCTGCTGGGAACAGAGAACACCGCGCTCGCACCCTGAGTTCTCTGTCCCCGTCAGGTGTAGAGCCGCGGTTTCTCTCCCCTGCTAGGCACTAGGTGGGCACACATAAATGCCCCAGAGGGCACCATGGCACCCACGGGCACCATGTTGGGGACCACTGCTCTATTGTTTTGGAGTGTGCTTTTTTTTATCAATATTTATACCAGTATAAACCCTAATGTAGGCAGGGTTATAGCTGTATAAAGGTGCTCATACTGGTACAGCTTATTTTGCTACCCAAATTGCAATGAGCTATACCAGTACAAGCAGTTTTACATTGGCCAAACTGCATTCACAGTAGAGGAAGTCGTGGCTTTAATTATACTGGCATAGATAAAACAGCAAAACTTTCTAGTATAGGCAAGTCTTAGGCACTTAGGGGCCTAAGGCCCATTGGCTTTCAGACGTAGGCTTGTAAGCACATAAGACACTTGTAATAAATTATACCCAAGGGCTAGATTCTGGATGCTATTGTGTGGATGCATAAATTGGGATAGTGGGATAAAGTCCTTTTTATTCAGGAATAGCGTCCCTGCAGGACTAGCTATCTGCTGCTATGCTCTTCACTTTCCCATGTAGACAAGCCATAAAGGCTAGATTCGTTGGGAATGGAAACACATGTGCTGCCAACCTTATCTTTTAGGCATTTCTGTGTACCCCAATTATTTATTTATTTTTATCATTTTTTTCCTATTTATTTGTTGCATCAGCCCCAGGCTGGCAGGAATTTCCAAACATGAGAGAAAGAGAATGGTCCCTGCCCTGCACTTACACACATCTAATTTATGTTCTATGCTCTCAGAACTAGACACTAAGAACAACAAAATACTCTGAGAAAAATTGCTCTGGATCTGGCCCTAAAAATTGCTATGACAAATGCAGTCCCACTGAGTTATAAACCTTTCTAAATGTATGATGAGAATTGGAAAGAAGCCTCAGTCTTAAATTAAATAGATAGTTGCTGGCAGACACTATGATAGTGAAATACAGAAAAAATATTGAGGGATGTGGGACCTACAAAGGAACAATCCAGACCAGTGGGGACCTCTTGTCCCTGCCCTGTAACCTGAGGTTTCTTGCAATGCTTTGTTTTAGTCTCCACCCGGACTGCTCACAACGAGCTACCTGCATGCAGGCCACTCTCAGATGTTTGCGTAACTGCAACCTGCAATCACATCTTGGTTTTCACCAGATTTGGTGTTACTGCAGGGTGACCCCAATGCACTCTCACTCCTAGATTTCCTCCAGAAATGTATGTTGTATACTGCCCAGCCTTCTCCTAGACAGTCCAAATATATTTTCTGTTATTCCTTTAATGAAATAATATTTCAGGTTATTACATTGAATTCAGTTACCCAGGCACTTCAATTTAAACACACTGGATTAGATAAAACAATAAAAAAGTTTAACTACAATGAGATTTTAAGGGATTACAAGTAATGATGCATAAAAGCCAGAAATGGTTACAAGAAAACTAAAGAGAAAATACTTCCTAGTGCCCAATTTAACAAATGATATTAGATTCAAGCAATTTTTTTCACCACATTTCCAGCACGATTACTGACCAAACTCTTCAGGTCAGAATTTCCCCTCCCCTTCTCCCCCATCGCCCCCAGTCCAAAGGCTGTTTCCCTTTTTTTTCCACTCAGGTGCTGAAGTAGATGATAGGCGGGCAGAGAGAGAGAGAGAGAGACAAGGTGTCCTGGGAGGTTTGCCCTTCTTTTTCATAGTTTCAGGCCCTCTTCTGAAAAAAACATTTCCAGCTGAGAGCCAGGAGACAGAGTCTATGTGGAAGGATGTTCCTTGCTGTTTTTTTTCCCAGCAAGTTTGAGCTTTTTTGTTTACTCTTCCTGTTTGACTCTGTTTACTGCTTAAATTCAAATTAAGGCAAGCACACATTCCTTTGTTTAGGACAGACCTATTTGCCGAGTCCTGCCTGGGCAGGGCTGTGGGGTTTGGAACATGTTAATAACATCATATAGGGGAATCTTATAACTTCACATACAATGCTGTCCCATACATTTTATCAGGAAAATACTGACCAGCAAATTATGAATTTTCAAATGATACCTTACAAGGCATACCTTATACAAATATTATTAAAATAGTATGTAGGGTGTGAATACAGAGTTGTATTCCATCACAGTATGCAAATATTCTGTTTGACTTTAATATCCCATAGCTGCAATTAACTGATGCTTTTCCTATCTTCATTGTTTCTTTGAAAATAATGAAAAGAGGAGGAGCCAGCTGATAAGAACTCATATTAACTAGGAGATCGACCTCTCCTCCAGAAAGATGTCAGTGGAAGATGACAATTTCTCCAGAACTTAATAAGCTGCTCCTCCCCCTATTGCTTTTTATTAACTCTGATATTACTTGCAAAAGACTCAGAGTAGTTGATGATTGAAGGCTTCCTTGTTTCACCCAAGACCTGGCCATGTGGTGTCACCACTTGTCATGGTATAATTCCCCACTCTGAACCTTAGCGTCCAAAAGATGGGGTACCAGCATGAATTCCTCTAAGCTCAATTACCAGCTTAGAACCTGTAGCGCTGCCACCAACCAGGAATTCCAGTGCCTGGTACACCCTGGTCCCCCAAAAACCTTGCCCGGGGACCCCCAAGACCCAGACCCTCTGGATCTTAACACAAGGAAAGTAAACCCTTTCCCTCACCATTGCCTCTCCCAGGCTTCCCCTCCCTGGGTTACCCTGGAAGATCACTGTGATTCAGACTCCTTGAATCTTAGAACAGAGAGGAAAATTCACCTTCCCCCCTCCTCTCTCCCCCTCCCAGACTCTCCCTGAGAGAGAAAATAATCCTAACACAGAGAGAAATTAGCCTCTCTCTCCCCCTTCTCTCCTTTCTCCCCACCAATTCCCTGGTGAATCCAGACCCAGTCCCCTGGGGTCTCACCAGAATAAAAAAAACAATCAGGTTCTTAAACAAGAAAAGCTTTTAATTAAAGAAAGAAAAACAGTAAAAATTATCTTTGTAAATTTAAAATGGAATAGGTACAGGGTCTTTCAGCTATAGACACTGGGAACACCCTCCCAGCCTAAGTATTCAAGTACAAATTAAAATCCTTTCAGCAAAATATAAATTTGAACTCCTTCCAGCCAAATACACATTTACAAATAAAGAAAACAACCATAAGCCTAACTCGCTTTATCTACCTAGTACTCACTAGTCTGAACTTATACGAGCCTGGATTGGAGAGATTGGAGAGATTGCATGCAGACTGGTTGCATGTCTGGTCCCTCTGAGCCCCGAGAGTGAACAACAACCAAACACTAACAGCACACACACAAACTTCCCTCCCTCAAGATTTGAAAGTATCCTGTCCTCTGATTGGTCCTCTGGTCAGGTGACAGCCAGGCTCACTGTTCTTGTTAACCCTTTCCAGGCAAAAGAGATATGAAGCACTTTTGTTCTATTAACTCTTACTTATCTGTTTATGACACCACTGCTGGAGGGATTTAACCCCTCTCTAGTACCCACTGTTGCTTCTATCTGAAGGAAACTTCAGCCTCTTGTTTTGTGGAGACGGAAACTTTTCCTAAACTCTCATTGAATATCTATCTAACTTAAGTTTTAGCACTGGCCCATCACCTGTTTGCTTTCAATGTAAAAGTAATTCCAATAAAATTAATGGGGTTATTTTGGATTTACATACTGTGCATACAAGGTGTTAGCTTTTGTTTTCCCAATCTTGATATACCATACACATGAGGAAAATAAATTTAACTTTAGTTCGTGGTCTGAAATGTATTCATGCTGAATTCAGACTTTTTTAGTTTTGTTCATATTAGGTTGTTTTAAAAAGAGAAAATTATTTTACAATCCAAATACGCTGGTGGACTTTGCAGAGTAAAAAATGAGAAATTAGGGGCAGAGGGAACAACCAGTGAATGATGTTTTCTCATCTGATCTATAACTGGAAATTGAGCTTGATACTATTTTTATTTATTCATTCTTAACATCAGTTGAATGTAATTGTATTGCTCTTAGCAGTTATAGTTAGACATTTGGAAGAAATTGCTATTCATTATGTCATTTGGGGAATTTATTCATTTTATTGTTTTACAGATTTGTTTCCTGTTAGCTTTGTTTCTCTCTATTGTGTCAGGTAGCAGGAATTGGGTTTTATGGATGTAGGGACTGACTTTGCAAGGTACTGGGTGCCCTTGATTTCAGATGTCGGTGAGAATTGAAGGTCCTCAACACTTTTCAGGATTGAGCCCCGTTGCAGGGTTTTGTATTCTGTATTCAGTTTGGGCTTTCCTCTGCCTAAGGCAGAGCCCCACAGAGGAGGTAGTACAGAGTTGCACCTTCCCTCAGTAACTCCAGAAGCTTCAAAAACACAGGAGCAAATATAGGAGCTGTGGGACTCTTTACCAGGTGTGACACTGAGCCAGAAATTAAGCAACGAGCAGGGTAAATGACCCAAATTCAACCTTTAAAGACATATTAGAAAAGTATATAAATGGTAATTAGGGCCATTCCTTATAAATAGCTAACAAAGCCATGCTAGATAGAGCTTTGAAATGCAAATCTATATTGTTAGAGAATTAGAGGTAAATACTAATTATATTTGTATGTGTTTATCTGTATCTTGTTAGATGTTAACCATTCCCTTTCATGTATTAATTACATTATATTATCCTTGCTGATGATTAAGTAAACCTTAAGATCAAAGAAGTAAGATATCGCAAGGAAATATTATTGCTTACATTGTCTTCAGTTTAAATTGTGTGTGTCATAATGGGATGCCTAGATAATTTGGATAATTGTCTTATGTTAATTAATACTACTAGTTTGCTTGTGCATACATAGGAAATAGGTATTTTTACTTCAAAACAAGTTATGCCTTCCCTAGTCTTCATTCAAGGAATGCCTGCTGTGTTATGCTGTCAAGAGGCTTTCAAGAGTCTGTCAGAGATCTATACAAGAACTCTGGGGTCCTGATCCTTTTATCTCAGATCTGCTTAAGCTTGGTCAGGGGAACCTTGAGTAGCAAGACTGAGGCTTCCAGCACCAGTCTAGATTACCCTGTTATTTCTTATGGAAGAATTTATACAGACTCTGCACATGGACATTCTATTAGATTATAACCTATGGAATTGATTCTGAAAGAACTTTTTGCAACTCAGTGGCTCACCATTTCTACTATGAAACTGAGCTAAGAACGTTATTCATATCTGCATGTGTAATCTTTTATCCACAATCACTCTTTTCTTTAATAAATCTTAGTTCAGTTACTAAGAATTGGCTGTAAGCATGTATTTGGGTAAGATCTGAAATATTCATTGACCTGGTGGGTAATGTGTCTGATCTCTTGGGACTGGTGGAAATGTATATATGGTGAATAAAATTTTAAATAATCTTCACCATATTTGACTTGGATGTCTGGGTGGGAATTGAAGGCTGGGTTGTTCTAAGGGAGCTGTGTTTTTGGCTTCTGAGCAACCAGTAAGGTATTCTAGAAGCTGTTTTGTTGCTGGCTTGGTGAATCTAAGGGTACGTCTATATCACCCGCCGGATTGGCTGGTAGTAATCGATCTATTGGGGATTGATTTCATTGCGTCTTGTCGCCTGTACTCCACCTTGGCAGGAGGAGTAAGCAGAGTTGATGGGGGAGCTGCAGTGGTCGACTTGCCGCTGTGAGGACGGCCAGGTAAGTCGAACTAAGATACTTCAATTTCAGCTATGCTAATAGCGTAGCTGAGGTTGTGTATCTTAGGTCGATCCCCTCCCACCCCCAGTGTGGATCAGCCCTAAGTATTAAAATAAGCCCCAGTTTGGGGGAACGTGTCCCCCTTACTTTGCAGTTTGCCCTGATTGAGCATTCCCAGTGTTCTCCCCCATAGTGACCATTGTCACACCAGAGCACACTCCCTGCTGCAGCTGCTAGCTGACCCTCTTGGGGACAGTAATGCTGGCAGCACTACCGGTCTCACACAAAGGGCATATATATATGGCAATATGGTCTTTAACTACATAATCTTAAACTGTTCCTCAAACGATGCAGAATAATATCCTACAGCATGTTCTGCAACCTCAGCTCACTGTGTGCTACTCTGTGTACGCCAGACAAATAAAGCCCTTGAAAGACATTTATATGAAAAGTACTCAGTGTGCTACAGGTGAAGCATATCACCATAAAGTAATAGTTGCGTTTGTATATGAGCCAAATAAATCTGTGGCTAACAATAGTCACTGCTATTTAAGTTATACTTCATCTGTAGCATATATTTGCAGAGTATTTTCTACATATTAATCTTTCATGTGCTCTGTATGTCTGGCAGTCCAGACCGGGATGCGGGTGGGGATGGAAATCCCACTCAGAAAATTGCAACAGCAAGACTGAAAAGAAGTTTTGGAGGGAGTGGTTTGAGGATGAGCATCTGCAAATTTTAGAAAAGATAATTTTAAGAATTGAAAATTAAGCTTAACAAATACAAGAACTGCTGTATTGTATTGCTGACTTCTGTGGGCCTGAATCTCCTTTCATAATGGTAGATGCTGGCAATGCTATGCTGACTTCAATGGCATTACCTCAGGTTTAGGCTTTGATCCTGTTCAATACAGGACTAGGGCCTTATCCTGGTGTAAGTCCAAAAGCAGGCCCTGTGTTTTATTTTGAATGCTTGTAAGCTACACGCTGACAGACCCAAACACACTTATACAGTTTGGGAAACAAGTTGCTGCCTGAGATCTTGAACGCAGTGTCAGGCCACTGCAGAATGGAATTTGAGGAATGAAAATGGGGTTTTGTAAAAGACACTGCTGACCTATCCAAATCTGAGGAGTCCCAAAGGACACCGCTATAATGTAAATTGCTAGAGAATAAAAGCAGATGGGGAGGCTCTCTTCTGCTTGTTATGCTGGAGTAACAACAAACCAGGCAAGTTTTTAAATGATTAATGATACAAAGATATTAAAAATGCTCAATTAACCTCTGATTTTAATAAATTGTATTTAACAGAAGGAAAACTGTGAAGAATGGCTGTTGGTATATAAGTCCAGTCTGAGTTATAGAAAGAGAAGCATATAAATTAGTACTGACACTTTAATTTTCAGCAATAACACAAAATTGTGCTACTAGCAGAGGAGGCATATAATAACTTTAGTTTATTAGAAGATACTCAGCCTGTATGTACTGTAGTAAAATAAAGTGCTGACAGAAATTTTCCTCTGAGTAGAATATAATGACATCAGCTTGGAAGTGTTGGAATCCTGTGTAAATTTAATAGGGTCTTTTAGCCTCCTTTGCAGGATATCTATACAATTACCAGTACAAAGAAAAAGCAGAGGTGAAAAAAATGGTCCTAAACATGAGTTTTCAAACTGGGGGTAGTTACCTGCGGGGATGGGTGTAATCAAGCACTGCAGGATGCAAGTCATGAATACCTTGCCCTTCACATATAGCTAACTTGGAGAAAGGGTCCCGGCCTGGAAAAAGTTGGGAACCACTGACTAAAATAAAAGAGAAATTGAATTAAAAAGAATGAAAAGCACTGCACAGGCTGACGGAAGCCAAGCCCCGAGAAGCGGAAGGAAAAAATGCACGAAGATATACAGAGTGCAAGGAAAGACTGGAGAGTAGGAACTAGATCCTCAGCTAGGATAAATCAGCACAGTCCAACACAGATCAATGGATCTTTTCTGATTTACCCCAGCTGTGGATCTGGTCCTAGAAATGGAAAAAGGGAAAGAAGAGAGAATAAAAACAAAGGAGACAGAGTAAGTTAACACCCCTGTATTTTTAAATAATGCAAGAATATTGTTAGACCATAGGGCCAGATTTGGGTATGATTGCTCAGTTGGGGATCCCCTTGCTCCACAAGTCTCACTGACGCCCTGGAGTCAGATATTCCACCAACATGAGGGAGGGGATTTGAATCTGGGCCGTGTTATTTGATTTCAAATATTGTATTTAATTTTCATTAAAAAGGAAGCTATTATTTTCTTGACGTAAGTTTATCTCACCAAGCTACTGCAGTGTATAAATGTGCCTTATGGCAAATAATGTCAAGAGGACACTTCCTTTCTAATAGACGTGGTATGAATGTATATATGGAACTGATATTAATTGAATTATATAGAAAATGTCATAGACAAATTTTCATTGTATTTTAAGTGCAAATACTTGGTGTAAATGTTGGTCAAAGTGCTGCTGCGTAGTGCCCAGGGCAGAGAAGGAGGATCTGCAATACCGCTGGGAGCTTGAGGAAGTTAGAGAGTGACAAGGGAATCTAGGTGGAGACGTGCTTACATAATTCTGGCCTTCCCAATGTTTCAGCCACAGCTGCTGTACTAAATCAAAGTCCTATGTTCAGACCATTAAGCTATGACACTTCTTAAATGTTGTTTGCTCATTTTTAATTATATTTTGAAGGAATCAAATGCATATTGAACACATAGTCTATAAAATTACTTTAACTTCCTTGTGGTTTGAATAACATTCCATTCCTCCAGAGAATATCAGCTCCCTGCCTTGCACTGTAATAATGTTATCTCCCAGCCTCCAGGAGGAGTAGGAGGGACAGCCAATCACTACCAGCCTGGAGTTAGGAAGAATCTCCCTTAAGTGCAAGTTATTATATATATTTGTCCATTATAAGGGTTCTTGCACCTTTTTCTGAAGCATCTGGTGCTGGCTACTTTCAGGGTATGTCTACATCTACAATTTTGCAGCGCTGGTTGTTACAGCTGTATTAGTACAGCTGTATTAGTACAGCTGTATAGGGCCAGCGCTGCAGAGTGGCCACACTTACAGCAACCAGTGCTGCAAGTGGTGTTAGATGTGGCCACACTGCAGCGCTGTTGGGCGGCTTCAAGGGGGGTTCGGGGAACGCGAGAGCAAACCGGGGAAGGAGACCAGCTTCGCCGCGGTTTGCTCTCGCGTTCCCCAAACCCCCCTGCAAACCGCAGGGAAGGAGACCTGCTTGCACAGGGGTTCGGGGAACGCGAGAGCAAACCGGGGAAGGAGACCAGCTTCCCCGCGGTTTGCTCTCGCGTTCCCCGAACCCCCCTGCAAACCGCAGGGAAGGAGACCTGCTTGCACAGGGGTTCGGGGAACGCGAGAGCAAACCGGGGAAGGAGACCAGCTTCCCCGCGGTTTGCTCTCGCGTTCCCCGAACCCCCCTGCAAACCGCAGGGAAGGAGACCTGCTTGCACGGGGGTTCGGGGAACGCGAGAGCAAACCGGGGAAGGAGACCTGCTTGATTACCAGAGAGGCTTCCTCAGGTATGCTGGGATACCTGCTTATTCCACAGAGGTCAAGAAAAGCGCTGGTAAGTGTCTACACTTGATTACCAGCGCTGGATCACCAGCGCTGGATCCTCTATACCCGAGACAAAACGGGAGTACGGCCACCGCTGCAAACAGGGAGTTGCAGCGCTGGTGATGCCCTGCAGATGTGTACACCTCCTAAGTTGCAGCGCTGTAACCTCCTCACCAGCGCTGCAACTTTGTGATGTAGACAAGCCCTCAGACAGGATACTACAGTAGATGGTCCATGAGCAATTCCTGCTTCTTTGTTCCCTCTCCTTCTTTTCTTGTAGCAGCTGGGAGTGGAAGGAAGTGCTTTCTGTTCTCTCTCAGCATCCAGAAAGGGCTGTATTGGGCAGCCCATTGGCTCTCACTGTTGCAGGTCCCCTCGATTTCTGCTGCACATTAGTTTTCAATTCTACAGTAAGGCAAAAAATTCACAGCAACTTGAAATGCTTTTATAGCTATTCAAATAGGCATTTTCTGTTGAATTAAAAATTACAATCTCATTTGCATTATGTATTTGAAAACCAGTGTGCTGCCGTGGACCAGGAGTACTTGCCACAGAATTGAAGGCTAGTGTGCTGCAGAATGCAAGAGGTCCTGTTTAAAATTAGCTTTACAAGGAGGTGCTGAACTTGGGTGTAAATAGCATAACATCTCCTATATTTTTGCAAGGAGTGCACTACCCTGTGCATGGTGGAAGTCTAGGAGGAGACTTGCATGGAGGTGGGGAAGGCATAGGCATACTGGCTGCACTCATGGGAGTCCAAGCCCTCCGCACATTGGGTTTTGAATAGATAACAGTATTGTGTCAGGGAGGGAGAAAGGTCACTGGTTTTGTGTGTAGCAGATCCCTGCATGGGGGTTTGGAGGAACACTGGATGATATTCCAACCCGCAGTATGTAGTAGCTCCCACAAAGGGACTGCCTGCCAACCTCGTGACCTGCCACAAGGGGACTAGGTGAGGGACTAAGTTCTCATACTCTGTCCCACATAGGAATTCAATCATGTGAGACCCAATCACACAGGCCACACGTGACTTTCATCCAGAGTTCCATCCACAGTGCAAACGTGTATAACTGACTTAATTTTATTTTTCTCATAATTCTCAGATGTCAGACTGTGAAATTAGCTGTCTTATTAGTAACGGCTGTACCAAATTTTAGAGATTACTTTTGTTAATTTTGCCTGAATGGCTGAAATTTCAGTAACGTTTATATGTGTACATTTGTGCTGCCACTATGCAGCAGAAGTGAAAACCACAATTATATATATAACAAAGAAAACATTAGCAAATCAACTACCTATAGCTTATCTTTCTGCTACTATATTTGTTTCAAGGTTTATGACCCTAATAAATTTCAGGGAATAAGTGAAGTCTGTTCAGCCTATTAAGGTTCATTTTCTTTTAATACTTTAATCCCCTCAGGATGCCATTTGTCGTAATTGTTTCTTGAATGATCCCCCCAGTGTTTAAGCTTCAGCATCTTTGCTTGGCAAACTATTCTACATATACTTATGATTCTTTGTAGAAAAATGGGACACATGACATCTTTCAAATTTGTCTTTACTTTGCAATTATGCCCCTTGTCCTGTTATGTCTCTTCAAAAACAAAAAAAGTGCATTTGGTATTAACTGTACTATTTAAGGTTTTATATTAAATACCCTTGAAGTGTCTCTTTTCAGGCTATAAATTCAGATTTTATAGCCTCAGCTCCTATTTTTTTTGTCCTTGGATCAATAGTTCCTACCCTTCTTTTGAACTTTGCAAAGAGGATTGTTGTACGTGAATATTGTACTGACCAGAACACAACACTGCTTTTGAAGGAGATGTAAACATTATCGACTCACACAACTGCTTCAGACTCATAGCTCTAATTCTAAGTACATTTTTGACATTTTGATAATTCTAGGTTGTCTGGCACTAATCAGTTCTTTTTAGTCTAATGTTTACTGTTGTGTTTATTTTCATATGAGCATCACTGAAAAGAGGCTGAAGACCTATTAGATCAGTGTTTCTCAAACTGGGACTCTGCCTGTGTAGGGAAAGTGCCTGGTGGTCTGGGCTGGTTTGTTTACCTGCTGCGTCTGCAGGTTCGGCCGATCGCGGCTCCCAGTGGCTGCGGTTCTCTGCTCCAGACCAATGGGAGCTGCTGGAAGCGGCGCAGGCCGAGGGACGTACTGGCCGCCACTTCCAGCAGCTCCCATTGGCCTGGAGCAGTGAACTGTGGCCAGTGGGAGCCGCGATTGGCCAAACCTGCGGATGCAGCAGGTAAACAAACTGACCTGTCCCGTTAGTGGCTTTCCCTATACAAGCAGTGTCTCAAGTTTGGGAAACACTGTATTAGATGATTCCATCCATTTCCTTATCAAAGCAGGACCATGCCTTTGGAAGTCTTTTGTCCAATCTGATTTTAAAAGTTGTCAAGCTTCCACCACTTCCCTTAGAGATTATTTTACAGGCTCATAGATCTTACTTCCAAGAAGGTATTTTTTTGACATTCAGTCTGATTTCCCTTTGCTTAATTTCATATTATTATTTATTTCTAGTTGTCTGCCCCAGCAGCACACTAAATAGTTCCTCACCATCCTTGGAAATGAATTTTTTTCACTTTTTAAAAGTATTTCAGAAATGTCCTCTAAAATGAATAACAAGTGAAAAAATGCAACTAAATAAAAATATTTTAATTTTGGGTTGTCAAGCGATTGGATGTGGTCCACTCCCAATAATTGGTGAGGTATCACATCCAACCTGACTGAACTGGCCTTGTCAAGACTGGTTCTCCACTTGTAAGGTAACTCCCGTCTCTTCTTGTGCCAATATATTTATGCTTGTATCTGTAATTTTCCCTCCATGCATCTGAAGAAGTGGGTTTTTTACCCACAAAAGCTTATGCCCAAATAAATCTGTTAGTCTTTAAGGTGCCACCAGACTCCTCATAGTTAATCTGAGGCCTTGGCTACACTTACAAGTTAGAGCACATTAAATCAGCTCCAGGTGCCCTAACTCTCGAGGTGTCCACACTGGCAAGGCACTTAGAGTGCCTGGACTCTGCAGCTGGAGTGCTCCTGGTAACCCACCTCCACGAGAAGCATAGAGCTTGCTGCACCCTGGCTGAAATGCCCGGGTGTCAGTGTAGACCACTGGTTGCATTACTATGCTGTGATTGGCCACTAGAAATGTCCCATAATCCCTTGAAGTCAAGTGGCCACTCTTGTCATTGTTTTGAATTTGGCTGCAGGCATACAGATATCCCCTTTCAAAGCTCTGTTTTTGACAGCCCACATGCTTATCTGCTCCAGGAAAAAGCAAACCATTACTGTGGAATACTGCTGCTGCTGAGGCAGGCGTGCATGTGTGGAGGGTGGGAAGGGGCTGGTGTCAGGGTTTCCCCCTGCTGCTGTCTGAACTTGCAAGACAGCATGCTGACACACTGCCCCCCAAAACACACTATCTCTCCCCCCCCCACACAACACACTCCACTCCACCCCCACCCCCCCATTTGAAAAGCATGCTGCAGCCACTTGCACATTGGGTTAGCTACCACAATGCACTGCTCTCTGTGGCACTGCAAGAACTGCTAATGTGGCCACTCCACTGTGCCTGCTGCTGTCTCTGAGGTCTGGTTTAACTCCCAGCGCTCTACCTCTGCATGTGTAGCCATGCCCTGAGTAAGGCATCGAACTGCTCTTTGTGCCTGTGAGATGTTTTCAGTTAATCTCCACAGTTTATAAATTAATCTGTGAGACTGTTCATTCTTAAAATAAATAAACTCTGATCCTTCTGAGATCCCTACAAGAGGTGAACAGCTTGCAAAATCACCACAAGAATGCATAGTTGCATAATAAGGAGAATTCTTGCCTATTATTTTCTTCAGGGCCTCTGTAGTTTCATGCATAGATCCCCAGAGCTTAGTGCTGTAACATCTGCCTAATGCTGTAACATCTGCCACTTCAGCCAAACTAAAATTAAAGGCACTGAGAGAAGTATATTGGCCCTTCAATGTACAGTGGCATTACACATTGACAGTATAGCTCCATCTAAGCATCTATAACTCCATCTAAGTGTCATATGCAATTATCAAGACCACAAGTCACAATGATTCCAGAATGATACAACCTAATACAAAAGCTCCACCAAAATCCCATGAACTGGAGAAATAGGCAAGGACTTTTACATAGGTTAAAGTTCTGTAGACAGATGCATGCCTGTGGCTTGTCAGCTAGACCAGACCCACCAAATGTACTTCTCTTGTCCCCTCTTCACTCTCACTAGCTTTGCATTGCAGCCTCCCTGCTAGCTGCTAATGCCCAAATAATCTCTTCATTGCCTTAGTATTTTCAAGTTATTTTATGTTTTCCAAGTTGTATTATTCATAGCTTGATTAGTAGCCATATTACATCCTGAACAACCAACATCCTACAGTAAATCATGAACAGATGTTTATGCTCTACACCCTGTTAATCAAGGCAGTTTGGGTCACATTTACATATGAGCAAAGAGCACGTTGGTCAGGCAGACACTGGTGAGCAAAGAACAATTAATGTGAAAGCACATTTGTAGGAAAGAGGCCTGAGAAATAAATGCATGTTCTCAGTGTTAAGAAAATACCAGCAAAACAAAAGATAAATTGAAGCTACTAAAGTGAATGATGTCCAAATGCAGTGCAGTAAACCCATACAGATAAGCTCATGCAAAGTCTGAGCAGTGCAGGGGTGGCAGGTTTGTATAATTTTTGATAATGCCCAGAACAGGTTCAAGTCCTGCTTCCCCTCTCCGCCCCCTGGACCTGCCTAAGGCTCTGGGAGTTTGGGTGCAGGAGGGGTGAGGGGTCAGGCTCTAGGAGGGAGTTTGGATGTGGGCTCTGGGCTGGGGCAGGGGGTTGGGGTGTGGGAGGGGCTTGGGGTGTGGCGCTTACCTCAGGCGGCTCCCAAAAGTCACCCACACACATCTCTGGCAACAGCTCCCAGGCAGCGGGTCTGGGGGTCTCTGCACGCTGCTACCCATAGGTACCACCCCCGCAGCTCCCATTGGCTACAGTTCCAATGGCAGTGTCAGTGCTCAGGGCAGGGAGCTCAGAGACACAAGCCCCCCCCACTCCCAGGGATGTACCGTCTGCTTCTGGGAATGGTACAATGCACAGAGCGAGGGCGGGCAGGAAGCTGCTTTAGCCCCGCTGCGCTGCCAGTGGTGGCGGCGGGGGCCGTCGGGGCCTTTTAAAGCTCCTGAGGATGGCCGGTGGGGCCAGGATAAGCTCCAGGGAAGGTGCTCCAGGGTGGCAGACAGGACCAGGGGAGAGACCTGGCCCTGAACATTGGTGGAGCAAGGCCCCCATTCTCTGAATATTCCTGAATCTTTGCCACCTCTGAGCAGTAGGGAAAATGAGCAAGGCCAAACATATTCCAAATTCAGCAAAAAAACCTCAGGCTGATAGACTTCAGATGCAGTGAATCAGAACATAGACAGACAGACTTCAAGCATAGATAAGGGCACGGACTGGCAAAACATACAGAAACAGATAACTGAAGAGAATGAACAGGCAACATCTTTTTTTCCTGATGGAACAGAATACCTCCTTTTCCCAGAGGCAACAGCTCCTTTAGTCCCTATTAACTTTTAGTGTTTTTTTCTGGAGGGAGGAAATTACCTTCCTGTCAAAGTGGTACCTGCAATGAGTTTATTATATTGACCCAAGTGTTTAAATACTTGTAAAGGCAAGGAACTAAAAGACACACATACTTGAACATAACTGGAAGCAAAGGGATGATGTGCAGGTGAAGCTGATTCCTTATTTTTATCTTTACCATTTCATTCTTGTTCTTTAAGAAAACATTTTAAAAAGAAATGTGTATGTCACTTTCAATGCTGATATAAGGTGCTAGACTGAGCATCCCAGCTTAGTGATGTACACTGCTGGAAAAAGCTCCCTCCATCGCTTTCTGGGGCATCCTAGACTGCAAGACATCCTACAATACTAGAGGGAAGAAACTGTGAGAGTGCTTTCTTAGGACACAGGGAGAGATGGGGAGTGTCCTTGTGCCATGCCTCTGGGCATTATGCTGGTGCTAAAGTTGGTTTGGTGCTGGGCATGGGCTGTCTCACTGGAGTTTCTGTAGCTTAATGCTCCAGTGTGTGTTTGTTCATGGCATAGAGGGTTGGAACAGTGATCTTTGGGGTTGTATTGTTCCTCTTCATTTCACAGCTCAGCAAGGAAGACTCTTTTTGCTTAGGACCCCCTTTGAATATCAGTCAGCCTGCAGTTAATTTTTAATCTGCCAGGGAAGAACCTGTCCCAGCACTAGAACTATAGGCCTTGGCTACACTGGCGCTTAAACTAGTCTGAGTTTATCTTCAATGGCACACTCTGAACTTTCACTGAATACTGTGAGTTTGTGGTGTGCAAAGCACATGGGATCATGGGGGATGGACACAGGGATTCACTGGGAACACACAATAAATCCACCATTATGTCATTTACATGAGCTCTATTGCCGTATAGAGATACAAGGAGAGGGTTTGGGTGGCTGTGAATGAATTTCTTCCTTAGAAATATCTTCACAGATGAGGGAGCATCTTGTATGGCTCCTGGCTTTCAGAAACAGTGCCTAAGGTCAACAGCTGTGGATGCACTTTGGGGAATGGATCTAGCCCATGGATGCTGTGTTAAAGTCTCTATTTTAACATGTAGTGGTAGAACAAATAGAAATGTTTGTATTTTAGTTTAGAAGTGACTAGAATAGGAAGAGAGGGAACTAAATTTTGGCTTGAAGACACATTCTGAATGTCTCTTACAATACCACACTAGACTGGAAGATACAAATAAATATAATAGAGTGTGATGTCCTTTTACTGTACTGATTATAACTAGTTTCCAGCTATTGCCTGTGTAGAAAATCAATCTGATGTGGTGTAAAGTTGCAGCATTTCTCATGCGTTGATTATAAGAGAGCTGGAGCTGACAAATATTATGCTTAGATGAAGGATTACTTAATATATCTCAGAGTGTATAACCTTTACTGGTTCCTCCACTAGCTGCCCTGACCTGCAGAAGTAAAACATCAACAAGATGTTACGCATGTTAACATACAATTGTCAGAATAATTTCAGATTTTAACAAGTTAAAGCATTCTTATGGAACAAAGATATTTTCCCCTTAAAATCCCAACTGAAGCAGTATGTTAGAAGGCAAAGGAATACAGGAGGTGAATCAATTCACATACCTTGGTAGCAATGTGCAAACTAATAATGATTTCCAGAAGGAAATAATGCCACAAATTGGCAAGGTGGTAACTGCATTCACCACTTGAACAAGATTTTATCATTAAATCTACAACTTGAAAGACCAATTGATGCATCTTTAGCTCAAATGTTATTTCCACATTTAATATATGGAAATGAAAGGGAGAAATCCACCTCCAGAAAATACTAGGTATTAAATGGAATCAATGCACAACAAAAGTCAAGATTCATCAGAGACGTCAACAACCTCTTATCTTTAAAGTTCACCAGAAAAGAAGATGGAAATACCTGAGACCTGTGTTAAGAATGAAGCCAGAGCATCTGCCATGGCAGCTATGCCATTGAGCAGCTGGTGGAATATGGAAAAGGGGCCGACTGGAATACTCCCTCCATTGAACAGTACTTGGAGACAGAAAACTTGTGGGACTTAACACAGAAGACATGCCAAGAGCAGCCCAGGATAGACAGGGATGGCGTTTGTGCCCTTCACAACATTCGACAGTCTCAGATTTAGATTCAGGAATCTCTCATAGGAGTAGGAAGGCACTTTTGCAAACTCTAAAACAGAAAGATTGGACACTCCATAGCCTCTGAACTAAAACAATCAGAACCGAGAGAACTTCTTGTAATGAAAAACAATGAAACAGTTTCACTATTATACGACTGTCCCTGACACCTGAGGAATGGAGGGCCCTAGACACAGCTATGCCCTCCTTTCTCATAGGCCCTCAGTAGAAACAGTACTTGAAGTTAGGTGTATTTTCACAATCCTGGGGCTAATATGAGGTTCCCAGTTTTAATGTTCACAAAGGGCCCATCTAACGTGGTACCAATGGTGCACTACAGTAGATCTATGAGACATGCCAAATAATTCACATACATTACAGCACCAGCTACCTGATTTATTGGTCCACAGACAATCTTTATCTTGTTGAATTAGATCCATGTATTTGATCCCACTATTAGCACTTCAACAGAATACAAAGAGCCTGGTGACCAATATGTCAATGTAAGATATTTTATAATTATATTAGGACTGTCAATCACAGTTAACTCATGCGATTAACTAAAAAATGTATTGCGATTAAAAAAATTAATTGCAGTTAATCACAGTTTAATCACACTATTAAACAATAGAATACCACTTGAAATTTATTAAATATTTTTGGCTGTTTTTCTACATTTTCAAATATATTTATTTCAATTACAATACAGAATAAAAAGTGTACAGTGCTCACTTTATATTATTTTTATTACAAATATGTACCCTGTAAAAATGATAAACAAAAGAAATAGTATTTTTCAATTCACCTCATACAAGTACTATAGTGCCATATATTTATCATTAAAGTTGAACTTGACAATGCAACAGAACTGCACTCAAACAATACAATGTAAAATTTTGGAGCCTACAAGTCCATTCAGTTCTCCTTCTTGTTCAGCCAATTGCTAAGACAAACTAAGTTTGTTTACATTTACAGGAGATAATGCCACCGGTTTCTTATTTAAAATGTCATCTGAAAGTGAGAACAGGTGTTCTCATGGCACTTTTGTAGCTGGTGTTGCAAGGTATTTACTTGCCAGATATATTAAACATTGGTATACCCTTTCATGCTATGGCCACCATTCCAGAGGAAATGTTTCCATGCTGATGATGCTTGTTAAAAAAAATAATGCGTTAATTAAATTTGTGACTGAACTCCTTGGGGGAGAATTGTATGTCTCCAGCTCTGTTTTACCTGCATTCTGCCATATATTTCATTTTATAGCAGTCTCGGATGAAGACCCAGCACAGGTTGTTCTGTTTAAGAACACTTTCACTGCAGATTTGACAAAACGCAAAGAAGGTACCGATGTGAGATTTCTAAAGATAGTTACAGCACTTGACCTAAGGTTTAAGAATCTGAATTTCCTTCCAAAATCTGAGAGGGACAGGGTGTGGAGCATGCTTCAGAAGTCTTAGAAGAGCAGCACTCCCATGTGGAAACTACAGAATGCGAACCGCCAAATAAGAAAATCAAGCTTTTACTGGTGGAATCTGACTCAGATGGTGAAAATGAACATGCGTCAGTCTGTACTGCTTTGGATCGTTATCGAGCAGAACATGTCTTCTGGAATGGTGGTTGAAGCATGAAGGGACATGTGAATCTTTAGTGCATCTGGCACGTAAATATCTTGCAACCACAGCTACAACAGTGCCATGCAAACACCTGTAGTCACTTTCAGGTGACATTGTACACAAGGAGCGGGCAGCATTATCTCTCGCAAATGTAAAAAAAAAAACTTGTTTGTCTGAGCGATTGGCTGAACAACAAGTAGGATTTAGAGGATTTGTAGATGCTAAAGTTTTACATTGTTGTATTTTTGAATGCAGTTTTTTTTTGTACATAAGTTACATTTGTAAGTTCAACTTGTCATGATAAAGTGAGCACTGTACACTTTGTATTCTGTGTTGTAATTGAAATCAATATATTTGAAAATGTAGAAAACATCCAAAAATATTCAAATAAATGGTATTCTATTATTATTTAACAGCATGATTAATAGTGATTAATCACAATTAATTTAATTGCTTGGCAGCCCTAAATTATATACAAACACACTGCTGCTCTCCATAAAACAGATACTGTAACTGACTCAAACAAAACTAAAGGGCAATTGCTGAAAGAAATCCCATGCGAAAGACATGCCTTTGTGAATGAGCCTGATATACAAATAAAACAGGGGTCAGCAGCAATTATGTCCTGTTCAAGCCAGGATGAAACTGCTGCTGCTGCTGATAATCATAATTTAGTTGACAGGGTGCTCAGAACTTGGGCTAGCAGTAGACAAGTCCTTTGCCTTGAGGAGATAATGATAGCACTTAGCAGTTCCATAGCCTTTGGATTCAAGATGCTTTGGAAACATGAAGTAATTCAGCAAGGATATTTGCATTTATGTTGAATGCTGTTGTAATATTGGAAAATACACTTCAGAACAGGGATGGTCAACCAGTTGCTCTGTGCTTCATATAGGTCATCATAGCCTTGCCTGTGGTGGTTGTTTTTGGTCTGAAGAAGGTAAAGCAAAAGTCTGCACAGTTGTCTGGGAGAAAATAGCTATGTAAAATAAAAACACAGAAGCATTTGTTCTGATAGCCAACCAAAGTGAGTGAAAGTATCTGCTCATTTTATCATCTGCCTTTAGCAGAGTTTAAAAAGAAAAATCTCCCTTTGACTTAAGTGCTTTTGAAAGGTTCCAATTGCTAGCTGGGAAATCACCTTGCAAATGTTCTTTAATTCTATTTTGGAAGAATCTTCTATAGGGCCTGTTACAAAACCCACTGAAATCAATGTACATCTTTCCATGGACTTCAGTGATCTTTGGATCAAGTGCTGGCAAGTGCATTAGTTGTGGTCTTTTGAAAAGTCAACAGCTCATTCCAGAGAGGCTCTGTGATGGGGTGTATTCACCCTGCACTGGATAGGGAAGTGTTAACTCCTTGCTGTAGGCTGAGCAAGCCTAGGATGACCAGATGTCCTGATTTCATAGGGACAGTCCTGATATTTGGGGCTTTTTCTTATATAGGCTCCTATTACTCCCCCACCTCCTGTCCCGATTTTTCACACTTGCTGTCTTGTCACCCTAAGCAAGTCATGCCCCTACTGGGCCTGCTCCAGGTGCTGCACTAGTATAAAAGGGAGCAGCCAAGCCCAGTCTGGGCTGACTGCTGAGGAGGAAGGTCATGTCTTGCTGGCTCCAGCACAGGAGCAGCTGGAACCCCTGACCACTGGCCAGAGATGCTGAGACCCAGACAGATGCCCAAGTGCATGCGGATGCCTGAGAGGAATCAGAGTCACCAGGAACCACACATGCTGAGAAGCCTGGAGACCCTGATGATGCCTCAACTGCAGCTCCAAGAGACACGGTAGAACATGCCCAGGCAGAAGGAGGGAGGATGGGACGATGGAGACAACTAGCTATAGTCCTTTGGGAAGCCGGCATGTTTCAGTTGAAGCCCTGCTGGCTCAGTGGCGGAACACTCTGCCACTGCTAGGGTCCTGGGCCAGGACCCCCCTGTCCCTGCCATCACCCACCCCAGGTGGCGGCCCACTTCCTTGCCCAGCCACTCAGCCCCAAGAGAAGGGCAGCCATATTGATTCTGGCTACCAGCACTGGGAGCTAGGGTAACTCTGTTGACCCTGGCTGCTGGGCCTTACAGCCCTGAAAGGGCTCTGACCAGTAGGTCTTACTGTCCTGAGGCCTAGGGCAGTCTGGCACTTATTCACAGGGTGCACTCACCCTACACTGGATGGGGTACCTCCACCCCATCATGGGCTCCAAAAAGCTATTGGATGAGAATTACAGATATGGACTAGATCCAAATTGGTTACCTAAAGGCTTATGGCAATTTATCTAATTTTGACTAATCCAACCTCTCTAATAACCTGTTTTGATGACTGTATTTCAGTTCTTTATAATAAACATGTTACTAAAGTGAGCCACAAAACAAGTGGCTCTTCTGTTGTTTAAAGGTTGATTGTCACTAATCTATTACTTATTATCTTATTTCCTTTTCTATGTATAGGGTTATTGATAGAATGGTCAGAATATTTTGGTGAAATATGTTTTAAATGAAATATGCTGTTTTGTTGAAGCTGAAATGTTCTGTCGAGATGTATCAATTTTGACAGAGTTTGAATGGGAAGGTTTCTCCTATCCTGAGAGAGAAAGAGAACCCCAAATAGAAATCCTGACCATTTGATCCCCAAATGGGTGTTTCCAACACAATTCCATTTAGTGAGAATACTCTAAAAGTTTTGTCTTCATGACAATGCAGAATAAGACAAATGTCAAAACTTTGAAAGTTGCTGCAAACTGGATTTGTCATTCTCTGGTCAGTCCTGCTCACTGACATTAATTTTGTCTTTTAGGAACGAATGGGATAGGGAGATGCACACACAAATAAAAGCTAAGATGATCTTGGGAGATCCTATGCTCTTAGGAGAACCAGACCTTGCATTCCCTCTCTAGCTGTGTCCAGCCTGAAAAGCAATGTGGGAGCAGGCTCCATAGAGTTAGCACATGTGGTCACACCCCTTGCATACCATGTAGCTTCCTGTCAGGTTGCTCTTTTTATGATGTTATGGAGGGGTCCAGGGGTGAAGGAATGGTCATATGATTGGTCACTAAGTAGATTCATTTGCTGAACAATTTCATATGGAGAGAAGGCAGTGGTGGCCACAAAGGCTAATGAAAGCATGGGCTGCAGTAATACTGACAGAGCCATTGATTCTTGGCATCAGGAGAATGGATTTCATCCCCTACCCTGACCTCATGGAATCCCCTGCATAAAGTGTGTTTACCTGGGTTTTGCACAGGGGAGAGGATTTGGGACTTAAATACACATTCTGCATTATTTGATCTTTCTTCTGAGTGGGTTAAATGGGAAAATCTGGAGCTGGTCCATGTCTGTTCGTACAGTGCAGCAGCCTCGCAGCTGTACTGAGACAGCTGTGCCTTTGCAGCCGATCTGGTGAAAACGCTCTGTGCCGATGGGAGAGAGCTCTGCCATCAGCATAAAAAACCCACCTCTGTGAATGGCAGAAGCTATGTCTGCGGGAGGAGCTCTCCTGCTGACATAGCACTGTTCCCACGAGTGCTTATGTCAGTGTAACTTATATTGCTCATGGGGGTGGAATATTCACACCTCTGAGTGACATAAGTTTTGCTGACATCGGCTATAGTGTAGACATAGCCTTAGTGATTGAAAAGCAGGAAAGAAACCTTAGTGACATTTTGACTGGTGAGGTCAGCATTGTGACAAACAACTGAAGGAAGTTTCTTCCTTTTGATTTTCATGCATATGAGTTTTTGTCTTAATACAAATTGCTCAATTTTCCTCCCAGCATATACTCCTTCCCAGAATACAAATCCCATGTCTATAGATAGGGGTCATCATGACCCATAGTAATTATGGTCTAAAAAACATCCAGAGGCAAAAAGGGAACTCTGTATGCAACTGTTGCCCACTGTCCCTACACTGTAACCATTTACTACTTTCCTCATAACTAGAGGATCAAACGCTTTGTTGTTTCTGTAGGCTGAGCTCTTTGCAAACACCAGAGGCTCCTCTGTTCCCTGCCATAAACTAGGGTGACCAGATAGCAAGTGTGAAAAATCAGGACAGGGAGTGGGCGCCTATATAAGAAAAAGGTCCAAAAATCTGTACTGTCCCTATAAAATCGGGACATCTAGTCACCCTACCATAAGCTCACTGTGTGCTTCTCATCCCCCTCTATTTCAGGGACTCCCTGAACACCCACCCCATCTCCTTTCTCTGTCTCTGGATCCCCCCTTTTACCTCTACCCTCATACTAGGTACCCCATTCACCTCAGCCCCCGACTGTCAGGGGCTCAGTGTGTGCCCCCATATTATTATATTACTAATTCAAAATAATAATATAAGGAAAGTAGATAAATTAATAATGAGAAAACATGACATAAATCAACTCAACAGAGCTAACAAATATGTATACATATTTTAATAGCAAAATGAGCTGGAAACAGGACTTCTTTAGAGTATTTCAAAGCATTTTACAATGCTCATTTCGTATGTGTTTTATCTGCACTGAAGATAAACTACACTGCCCAGGTGGCATTTGTATAATGGGATAGAGGAAGGTGCTCTAAGGATGTATATCTATTATTCAGCATGTACATAAATTGTAGGTTGAAAATCTGCCTAACTTGCTAATACACAAATTCCCCTTTCCCCGGGCAGGCTTAATTTATGCACTGGCATCTTTAAAAGAATAATTTTGCTTCATCTTTATAAAAAGTGTAGTTGTATGGTCACTCGGGGAGCAGCTCTCATCTTTGCTCTGTGCTTTGTCCCTCCCTTAGATTAGTAGCTATGTGTTGCTATGAATTTTCTACTGAGGAAGAAGAAAGGCTCCATGAAAGTTAAACTTTTAGTTCATCCTTGTTTATGACTGAGATGGAGGAAAGGGGAGAAGAAATCCTTATAAATGGTGCTTTGAGAGGTTTTGAATCAACCCTCTGATGTATCTTGCCATCAGATACGTTTTGCTTTAATAAATGGGACTTCTGTGGCACGTTCTTGTAAAGTAGATGTATGAATATGAAGTTTGGTTCTTGATAGGGATTGCATTAATACTGTGTGTAGAAAAGCTCTACTTTTTCTTGGGAATCCTTGCATCAACACTGTGTTGATTCTGATTATATTCTAATTGCCAAGAGGGGATTTTGTTAATTTTTTATTCCCCTGGCTATACTAATCTTGGTCACGAATATGATTGTGACAAGGTTGAAGTGACTTATGCTGTTCCTGGCAAACAAGGAGTTAATAGCAACTCAGGTCTTACAACTACTCCACTAAGGGGCCAATATCAGCAACAGATGAAGCAATAGGAAGAGAGAGACTACCTAGGAGAAGACTTTTCTCGTTTCCTTACATGGAGCTATGAGGTTACATAAGAAACCATGAACATAGGGATAGTTTTGTGTTACATTTAGATGTTTGTTACCTATGTTTTTCTTTGATCAAGAGAGAAAGTTCTCGCGGGAGGACGGGATCCAAGTGCTGGACCCCATGTTTTGTGTACTGAACTGCTGGGCCATCCTACACTGATATTATAAACTAATGCAGCTTTACCTGAAAAAATTGCCATAGTTCATGAGTTTTATTTTATTGTGAATTGATGTATTGCTACTGGGCTAACTGCATTTCTGACCCCTCCTGTGCTTTTTGAGTGCACCCTGCTCTCTGTTTGGGCCTCAAACCATTACCGCTCTCTTGGGCTACATCTGACTAGTGACTGTACAAGTTTCCATGTGATGACTGTGCCAGAACCCCCTCTCCCCCCACCCCCACTGTCCACATCCAAACCTCAGACACGTGTGTCTGAAGGCGAGCAGAGAGCGAGTAAGCTGGCATGCCTGAGGAATGTGGGTAAGTGGCACAGCCCTGTACTTATGCCAGTTTATGGGGTAGGCAGGGAGAAGGGTAGTGTGCCAGGACTTGAGTTTCAATAGTTCTCCACCCCTACTCCCACAATGCACTGAACCCTTTTCTGCCTGACCCTTAACCCAGCTACAAAGGTCTCTGTCCCCGTATTTTCACTGGTAATAGCCAGTCATGCTGACCACATCAGAACAGCTTTCCGCTGTGCTCTTTACAGACTAATTCAGGTGAACGTGGATCTTGCTCTGAGAGCAGCCGTCTGGCTTGCCGACCACGCCTGGCTTGCCGACCAAACCTCCCAAGATGTCTCCTGGAGCTGCAGCTACATTCATCTGTACTGGGAAATGTCACAGAATCAGGAGCAAGCAGGCATTGAGTGGACAGTGGTGGGGATACACCAGACACTTGCGGATCCTGTACAGGAGAGCAAAAGACTCCAACAGTCACTCCAGGTGGGCTTGTTGTACATGCCCTTTTTACCATGACCTGGACAGGGTGCTGGCAAGGGTTCCCTGTACAGAGCCTGAAGAGGTTCACAGCCCCCTCCTCAACCCCGTCAGCCTCATTGTCCAATAGGATGTTGAAGAGGGCCTGGGCAAGCAGGGCAGCAGGGACCGCCTTGTGAGGATGCCCCAGAAGACTTGGAGAACGAGGAGCATGTGATTCTGTGCCTCTACTCAAAGGAGGCAGTTGAGGAAGCCCCCATAATGACCTGGGGGGATGCTGAGCTGCAGAGGGAACCAGAACCCAAGGCTGGTAAATTACAAAGAACCTTCACCCTTCCTGTCAATATCCTCTCTTGCTTTGATACTACATTCATGAATTTAAGCCCAGCCCCTGCTGCGCTTCAACCCTTACATAGTCCCCAAGCAACACATGGTTATAAATCAATGATTTACTGATTTCTGGTAAAGCGCTATTATGCATTTGGCAGAAGCTATCAAACACATTAAGCACTAATCATTCTGTCCCTGTCTCTGTACTTTCCTCAACCAGCAATCAGGCAGCCATAGTCCTGAGGCCATGTAGACTTGGGGAAGGGAGATTAAAAAGGCTTTGGCTGGGCATGGGACAGTTGTAGAAAACATACAGTTGTTTGTCTAAAGTTAGTAACAGCTGTCTCTTGTCAATTGAAATAATACAGTTTCAGTGCTTCTCTCCACCCCCCACCCTGATCTTACCATTCCCTTACAATCAGGAGCTGTGCAGAATGGGGCAGGGAGAAGGTTGGGGTAAAGAGGGAGAAAGAACACTTTAGGTGTGTAAGGAAAAGTTAGTCACAGCAGTCCTTGCTCCCTGGGAAGATTAAAAACTTTTTATTGTCCCTGTCCCTGTTAGCTGGCCTCTCCCTGCACTGAGACTTGCTGCAGACACTGGGGGAAATGGGGGGTGGAAGAAGGATCCAGTGTTGTGGTTGGATAAACCGAGCTTGGCACTGGAGAAGTAAAGGGCTTGTGGCATAGATCTGAAACATCAGGGAACCAAGAAGTTGGTGTGTGTCTTTCTTTCCTTTTCCATTTCACTGTTAGATAGGCAGAGGGGCAAGATCTTCTGGTGATGCCGGGAGATGAGGAGGGGGGAGGTTTTCATGGTTTGCATCTCCCTGTGCATGTAACTCTGTATGCTCTGCATGACAGTGAATGTCCAGTAATATTGCCTCCCAGTCCAGTAAGCACATTTCAGCAAATTTCTGGTGCAGCAGAAACTCCAGCTGGGTCTTGAGGTTCAACGGCAGTGCAAAACTTCTTGGTCCAACTTTATAGTTGACCAAACCCCTCCATTCAGCAATATGTAGAGGGGTGACCATCGGCAGAGACCTCTCTCTGGCATAGATTGCTAGATCTCCTCCACAGGACTGGAAAGCCACCTCTCTTTTCCATTCTTGAAAACTGCTATGTTCTCCAAATGTTGGCAAGCCTTTAAAGAAAACATTGCAAACTGGTAACATAGCCCCTAAAGGAACTTCCACCCCACTTTGAGACACTGTGAACACCTTTAAAAACATTAGTACATGTAACTTACCATTAGCATCCTATCCTCCTTCCTTATAGGCTGCAAAAGTTGTCTGAGAATCAAGGATAGTCCAACAGTTGCATTTCTGGAATGCTGAAAAGTATCAAATTGTGGCCTTTTACAACAAAAGTTATGTGTGGGGAGTTTTTGGCCTCTTCCAAAGGAAAAAGAAATATAATGCTACCCTTGCCTTTGAATTGGCAGGACCCTTGGCTCCCAAGAAGGAAGCCATTCTGACAAGAGCGCAGGAGCAGCTCCCCAAAGACAGCAGAGAGAGATGGGGCAGGACCCTGGAGGACCTGCTCATTTGCATGAAAAGTAGGAACCAGGAGCAGTTTGAGTTCCTCAGGGAATGGGAGGATCAGGCTCCTCAGCAGGAAGAGACATGGATGAGCCATGAAGCAGGAGGAACCCCTTAGGGAATGGGAATATGCCCCAGTGGAGAGGCTGATAGAACTGGTAGCTCATTGAGTCAGGGTCCACCTGCACTGCAGCTGTCCATAAACTGTCACCTCCTCCACCTGCCAGCCAGGATGCAACAAAGGACCCCCACCCTGAGTCACTGGCAGGAGCCTTCCACACTTCACAACACCAGAACCTCTCTCAGGGAGAACCTCTGAGCATCCAGGTGGGGAGTGATGAGCCTGCAGGAATCCCTAAAGCCTACCAAACACCCAACCCTCAACTCCATGCAGAGGACCAACAGGGATGTCTCCAAGAACAATTTCCCCCATTGTTCCCCCCTCAGGGTGTGTGTATGTTGGTGGGGGAGAGCAGATGAGTGCAGAGACAGTAATATTTGGCTGTTGTTCCCAGATTGAGTCTCCTTATGTTTTGTTTACATGTTTTTAACAAATATTTCAATTATAAGTTCCATATAGTACTTCTAATAAATCTTATACTTTTCTTGACTTGTGTGTGGACCCTCCTTCCCAAGTATGATGAATATAAGATATTTTCATGTTCAGGATTGGACTCCATGATTCACAGCACATGAATTGCCATCATGTAACTGTCTGGTGTTGTCACGCTGCAAATACTTCTCTGTCTGTCCCACACCCACAACACACACACCCAGATTAAGCAATATCTGTAATCCCAAGGATACACAAGAGGGCTGGGAAAAGTACATTCTTATGTGCTTACAGAAAGCACTACTAGCTGTAAAAGCAGCAGACCACACGATGCAGAAAATGGGTAGATAAACATTGTTATGGCTTGGGTCATATGCCGAAAAACAAAACACAATCCAAGTAACAATACAGGCATTTGCCAGTACCCATTGATTAAATCACACTTCCTTCTCCTCCTTCTCCCAGCCTTGATCAGTTTCAAGTTTGGAATTAGTGCTCCATAACAGCCACAATAACAGCCATATAACAGTTAGCACTGCTGACAAAGAATAGTTAAAAAACAGAATGGGTGTGTCCCCAAGCAAATGTTGATAAGAGGGATTTAGTGCTCTCAATTGGAGAGCTTTGTAAACAAGTGTGAACAGTTCAAACAAGCTTACAACTCAGTCTCCATCCTCCACAGCACACACCCCAGCCCAAGTTAGAGTTACCCGGTTGAAATCGTCTGTAATATGTGAGAAAATGGCTAATGACCTTCGGCTACAGGGGAACAAAACCCTTACAAAGCTATGTAGCCCCACAAGTATGTGCCTGTGTTCTATCATGTGCTGTACAAGGTGTGAAGCTGACCCTCAGCATGGGCAGTTGTCATCTTCTGCCTCCCTGTTGTGTCAAGATATATGCTCATATGGCATCCCTGATTTCACTTGCCTGCTGAGAACCAGGACCAGTGCACCTGGGTGCGATCTGGCTGCCTGTAAAGGGTTTGTAAACCAGACTTGTCCTGAGCCCAGTTGGGATGGAAGCACTCCCCTTTACTCTCACGCATGTGGTGGAGTGTGCAGCAGGAGACAGTTATACAATGGGTATTGGCCACAATGACCTCCAGACAGATGTGTAGGTAGCATCAACAAGATTTCAGCCTTCCAAATGTGCACTTCTGCCTTTATTAACTCTGAATTCCCTTTTTTCAGGGTCATGGATATTGGACTATAGTTTCTTGAGCCAAGTTAGGCGTAGGTATATAGGGGTTCCCCAAAACAACTGTTTGTTTTTGAAGACTAAAGTCACCTGCACCAGAAGTAGTGGTCCACCCATGGGCATAGCGTGGCTATACCAGCATTCACCATAGTTGTACCAAGACAGCTGAATAAATTGTCATTCACTCTCCAAGTCAGCTGTTTTTGACATATCAGAAAGTTCTGCCCAACATGTTGCTGTTCACCTACAATGCTGCATAAACATTTGCACCACAATAAGTAGCTGGAGGAGAACCAGATAATCATCCAGTTGCTCTCACTTTCACCCAGTGTGGCGAGGGGAAGAGCTGAGCAGGAACTGCCATCAGCAAATGTGTGACGGTGGAGGAACAGTAAAGTGATTCCCAGAGTGTCTTCTTGTGATGCATAGAACCCTGGGATGCTGCCCTTACATGGTTGCGCTAACATTGCATAACAAGAGCACTGTGGACTCTGCTCTATGCGTATGCACAGTGTTATACCTGTGTCCAGTGCAGCATATGTGGACATTTGACATGGGAATAAGCATGTACATGGTCAAATGAAGTAACCAAGTATGTATGCCAGTGATATAGCCTTGGAGTAGAATCGTGTGATTCTTCCAATCTTATGGGTCCTGAGCTGCAATCCCCTGTGATTACCTCAGCAGGTCTGACTTCAGTGTTTGCAGTTCTGTTCCCAGCAGGAGCAATGACTGGTATCTAATGACCAAATAGCCTTCTTAAAGCAAGGTATTGTTTATTTATAACAAAAGCATTTTAGAGAAAACAGATCTTAAAACCTATAAGCCAGTCTATGTGCCTGTCTGCCTTCCCTGACTTGGGGCAAAGCCCAACTTGTTTAGACTCTCTCCAGACAGCCTCTCTCTGAGTCAGCATATCCCCGACAGCTCCTGCCAACCGACCCCCCTCCTCTCCTAGGAATTTTTTTTTAACTGTTTAGTGTCATTTTGATCTCCAGGCTCCTAGCCTCACAAAAGCAAGGCTTGCATCTCTGTTGGACAGAGTATCTAATATCCTTGATGCTAATAGCTTCCCCCTGTTGCCTGATGGATGTATGCCAAGATGTTCTTATCTGGGAAGCCCCTATGTTGACTCTATGTGTGTTCTTCTCTCAGCCCCCCATTGAATTAAAGCTATACAGGCATGTAAGAAACATTCCACTAGCCTAATATAAATGATCCATTCTATATCAATAACTAGGTTACATAACCGTATTCTTGGATTAATACATAGCAATGTCTGTCACAGAATTAGCTTCTAATATGTACATTAAATGCTTAAAATGACAAAAAGAAAAGTAGTAGATGCATTACATTTAGCAGCTTTCTTTATTTAAAAGATTGGTCTTTCATTAGTTGGTTCACTGTAAGTGTAAATTAAACACAGTAGAGAAAATGTTAAATTTGTTGTGGCATAAACCAATTACAGCTGGGAAGCTTGAAGACAGAGCAAACACTGCATGCAACACATGCACAATACAGGCTTAAGAGGACACATCATTCAACAGTCCAATCTTTGTATTTCCTGGTTTAACTGAAAGTAGGTCTTGCAGTGTATATTTAATGGTCTTCCTTGCTGTTCATGGGAATCCATGAAAGTTAAATACACTTTTAGGCCCAGATCCTGCAATTGGATCCATGTGGATCCATCCAACTTTGCATCCACACATTGAAGTCAGTGGAGCTCTGCATGGGCTCAGGGGTCTGCCTTCATGGATTCAATTGCAAGATCAGGGCTTTAAAAAGCAAACTGAACTGCTCCAACCTCCCTCCCCCCAAAAAAAAAAAATATTGACAAAGATGGTTGATGATTTTCAAAACTTAGACAATTTTGACCAGCTCTGGCTAACATTGTGCTCTTGGAACTGCTACATTCTATTACTCTGCATCTACACAGTTAAATAGTCTTTATGAGTCACTCCTGAGTCTCAAAAGCAATAATCTCAAGCAGAAACCGTCTTTTCTCCAAGAAAATCCATAATGAGTAAACAGCCAGATTTTTATTACAAACACATTCTGGCAAATGAAAATAGTGCAATAAAGAGACAGGTCTCTGGAACTATATGTCTACTGCATATCACACCACAGAGTACTTCATAAAGGCTCTCAAAGTTATTATATAGATGCTCTTTTAAAACCTCAAAACCTGTCAAGAATATATTGTACAAAATTAAAGTAACATCTTGAAAATCCCCTCCATATAGTGTGAGTTCTTTACCTATTCAAAATCTTTATTTTTTTCCTAGTGATTTGAATCCCATACTGACTAATTTTAAATTGCCAGATTATGTTTATTATATATATATATAAACTAAGATAAAATCACTTATGAACCTCTCAAGCTGAAATAGCCAAAATTAATCTATAATTTATCCATGTTAATTAGGGTCAGCTGCTGCTTTTGTTGAAGTCAATGGTAACTGTTCCACTGATTACAACAAAAGTAGGATTAGGTCCTTATTAAATAAGAGTTGTGTTCAGTTCTGCATTTTTTACTAGGTGGTGCTCATACTTATCCTTTTGCTTCTGGAAGAATTTTTCATAGTATTACTTTTTTTAACAGTAGGTGGCACTAGCAATTTCTGCATTCTTTGTGCACCTAAACTCTCAGGAAAGACCCATTGGCCAGGCCTTAAATGTATATTTACTGTAGGGTGACCAGATGTCCTGATTTTATAGGGACTGTCCTAATTTTTGGCTCTTTTTCTTATATAGGCTCCTATTACCCTTCCCCCCCCCCATCCTGATTTTTCACATTTGTTGTCTGGTCACCTTAATTTACTGTCACACTGGGTGCACTGTGATATAATGGTCATACATGTTACAGATATTATAAGCAGCCATAGTTAATACAGCTGACAGCTACATACATGATATGCCCACCATTTATAATAGAAAATAAAACTAAGTCTTCTAAAAAGGACTATGAAAAAGCTAAAGTTTGAAAATGTAAATTGAAAAATATTAGTCACTTAAGGCAATACAAAACCCTTGACTGCCTCAATCAAAGGAAATCCAGATCTAGTGGGTTTAGATTTAGTGCAAGCAGAATGAAGGAGTGCCAATTCCACAGCTTTCATTTCCTTATTTCCCCACTCTGGCCCCATGGATGCCTTTCTATGTGCGTAACACAGTGTGGACTCCTTGGACAGGAGAGGAAAGCCAGGGGTGGAGAGAGGAGGAGACAGGGTGATAGTCTCTGTACTAGGCATTGCCCCCACCAGACATTGGTGTGGATTCTCTAAGTAAAAAATAATATATGGAGATATACTTATCTCATAGAGCTGGAAGGGACTCTGAAAAGTCATGGAGTCCAGCCCCCTGCCTTCACTAGCAGGACCAAGAACTGATTTTGCCCTAAATGGCCCCCTCAAGGATTGAGCTCATAACCTGGGGTTTAGGAGGCTAATGCTCAAACCACTGAGCTATCCCTCCCCCTTTAAGATAAGCATCCTACCTCGATTCCCTAGCACCATGGTTCCTAAGTCAGCTGTGCAACTATAGGGGCTGAAAAGCTGTGCACAGACAATGGCCTTTGGGTTGCTATAGTCCTGTAGATTATTAATTGTTGTTATTAATAAATTTGTTCTTTGAGTTACCATAGTACCTAGAGCCCTGTGACAGGGTATATAAACCCCACACTAGAACTGAAGGCATTGAAGAGCAACTCTGGGCCCAAACGACCCTGCCCAGCCACACCTGGTGTGCATGCTCCAGGTGGAGGAAGAGGTTAAATGGAAGCCAAACAGCTCAAAAGGGAGTTGATCCAGGAAGGAGAAGCACCTCTTTGGGAGCTCCTGAGATGGGAGCTTTCTTGGGCTCAGGCAGATTGAAGGTACAATTAGTATCTTTCTCTATTATGTGTTCACCACAGACTGCAAAAATTTGGACTATAGAGTGGGTGGTAGAAAGTGGCCCAAGGAGGGCAACTTTAAGGCACTTCTGGGTGCTGGACCTTTTCTAACCCTTACAGTGCCCTGGGCTGGAGCCTGCTGGAGTAGGAGGGCCTGACTCCCCTATCAAGGAGGGCATAACTTGCTAACCATTAGGTGACACTTCCATTCAGCACCGACCAACACAAGAACGTGCAAGAGTATATAAGAGATGGGAGAGGGCTGAGTGCTAGAGGATCAGAGGGAGGAATCCCTGAACAGAGCAAAGAAAGGTAGCAATTCCTTAAAGAGTTATTGGATATAAAATCTCAGCCTTTTTGATACCAAACCTGCAATGGTTTTAGGTCTCTTTCCTGCAAATATTAATGTGCACCCTTAACTGTATGCATTTGAGTCATTCACTGAAGCCAAGTATTGATTGGAGCTCCACTTATGCCATTTAAGAGAACAGATCTTAAAAAGAAAAGTTCAATATTTGGAGGATCATAAAGTCAAACAACCCCAAATCCTGCATTCTCCCTTAAAAACTTCCATAGAGATTTTTTTTAAACTGTTAATTCACTTGCTTTCAGGCTGAGAGACCTGGATTTCCAGTGTTTAGCTGAATGATAAGCTCTTAAGAAACAGCCCTTGCATTGGAAGTGCTGATGCAACATCCACTATATTGTTATGAGGCCTGTACATGGCTGATAAATAACGTGGTGTGTTTCTTTTCAAGAATTTTTTATTTTTTGTGAGTTGTAGGAAATTGATTAAACTTTCTCATCCTACTTCAAGCTAGCAGGATTCCTGAGTGCAGATGCCCTCAAAGAATGAGGGCTAGACTGTGGTTTTGACAGATGGACTGTCTCTCATACTGTAGGAATATTGTCTGGGACTTTTCAAAGATGCCTAAGTGAATTAGATGCCTAACTTTCCTTGAATTTCAGTAGGCTTGAGGTGTATAACTCCCTTAGACACCTTTGAAAATCCTAGCTGTTATCTGCTAGGAATTTGCTGATATTCAAAAGTAGATTTACTGAAAACTTGGAAATAGACTCAGATCTGAATCTGAGATATGAGTAACAGTGATTTATTGTATGTTACAAAAATTGTCAATTACATGCTCAAATATGAGCAATATGAAAGAAAGTGTCATATCTGGACATGTAAAAAACATCCTAAGTTTCTTTGTTAACAACAATACAATACAATACACAGCCTGCTGTTCCATCCGCAATACCATGTGTGTTTGTTTATCATCTCTTTTCTGAAAAGTATGGCAAGGTTCAAGATCCCAGAATATAAAGGAACTCCAGCTTGTACAAGAAGCATCTGGCTAGTTTCTTCATACAATAGAGATCAATGGTGTTTCTTTAAAAGCTTTAAGAAGTCCAGCCCTTTCCAGAAACAGGAGTCAGGGCGGGCCACTAAAGGAGTTTTATCCAGGAACCAATCATGGACCCCTCCCCACTGGCAGTTTGGGACATAGCTCATAGTGTGCAAGGAAGCACAGTGCAGTTCCATCGGATAGGCCCACAGATAGCTGGAGTCCATGTCACCACTGCTCGGGGAATGCAGTCATTCTCGTTACCACTCCTGTGCAGAGAGGAAGGGTCTGCTGTAAAACAAGATAGTCACATACACAGCACTCTGAGTCCAGGCGGTGGTGGGTGCAGGGAGAGTTTGTTTGGAAGCCAGTGATGAGTGCTGCTGGTTGCTGTATATCAGGTGCCTAGGGAAATGGCCACCCTCACTAGCTGTAAGAATCACCACAGCCCCTACCAATATCGTGTATGCAACTCAAGCACACCTTAGTATAGAGGATAGTCCCAATTTTTCCTTCACTGCCTATATGGGACAGTATGCAATATGATAATTTCCTTTGTTAAACAGCTGTACTCAACTGAGCCCTAAATGCAGTGTTGCAAGGAGAAAGATCACCTTTCTATGGTACATGATTGTCTTTACCTGAGCTGGTATTTTTCCTTCTGAATAAATTAAATATCATAGCTGTAGAGAGCTCTTTCCTCTACAGGTTTACAGCAGCTGTTTCCAGTTATACTGCCATTTAATGCATAGTTTATTATGAAAAACTACAAGAATGAATGTGCATCACCTACTTTGAAATGGAAGGGACTGCAAAATTACCTGGAACAAAACCTTTACAAGGGTTTACTACGCAAAATATTTTGCTATTCTGTGGTACACTGTATTTGATAAAAATCCTTTCAGTGGAAAGCTTTGCTGGGAAATTCTTTGACTGGAAAATAAATTATTGATACCAAATGTTAAAGATGGATTAGTAACCAATATCTTTAGCAATCAAAAGACAGTAGCACAATTTAGTGAACAAGCTAGATAAAGAAGGAAATTACCTCTCATGTTCATTGTTATCAGCATCAGTGTAGCTTCAGGATACACATTTTTGGAGTGCAATCAAATGTTAAGATATTATGTAATATTATCATATTACATAAACTTTTAAACTGTTCACACTTTGTTTTTTTCTCTGTGCTTTATATCCTGTTTGATTTCTTGATTTTAGAACAGAATATTTACTATAAAGGATTATGGCCTGTTCTGACTGGAGTGCAGCACAGAGTGTTGTATAGGAACACAAACAAGCACATACACTATACTGGTGCCAGTCACTCAGAACATAGCTTTTGATTTTTCTACTTTTTTTTCCCTCTATCTCTGTTACATTACCATTCCGTATGAAGAATGGAAGCCTTGTAGGCACTTTATGATCAAGTACTGCTGAATGAAATGGAATCCACAAACAAGCTGCCTGCTGAACAACAGCACTCTGCTCTTTTTGTACTGAGCTCTGTGCACTGGGAGAAGCACAAAGAAGAACAATTTCAGGATGTGCAACACAATTGACTGGGCAGGAGATGTCTGTGTGTGAGAGATACAAAATGGATTTTTGGGAAGAGTGTGTATGTAAAAGGATGAAAAAATGGATTGGAGGGCATGTATGTGTGGGGGTCTAGGCACAAAACTCAATGAGGGGTGATATATGAATGGAATTGAAAAGAGAGGCTGTCCTTCTATATGCTTCAGCTTTACATGTAGAGGATTCTGCTTGCCTGCTGCTGTGAAGTAGCCACCATTTGTGTTAGAGAGTGAATCCTAAGTTTCTGTTATACAGACTTGATATTTTTGTTTTCTTTAATATGAAAGGATTAAGTTAATCAGATTGGGCAAAATCAAGTTTTGACTCTTTGTGCAGTGTAAGAACACTAAGAAATCAGGCAATGGGAATGAAAAACAACAAAGAGATTAAAAAAAAATGAAGAAATCCTAGTTTATGAACAAGAAAATAGAAATGATAAAATGGCCACGTGGAAGATTTTCAGTTTAATGAGAAGGGGGAAGAATACAAAGCCCGTGTTTGGTGGTTGGAACACTATTTTTATGTACATACTGTTAAAACCAGTGGCAAGAGAAGATCTTATTCTGAATGGTGGTGGGGAAAAATATTTACAGTCTTAAATGACATATGTTTTCCACAGGCATGGAATGAGTTGTAGTATAATACTATAACAAAGGTATCTTAAAAGCATAGATGCTGGAAGACTTGTTTCATGGAAAGAAACAAATGGAAAAATAAAATATCTCTGAAAGAAATACAAATAAAACCCTCCTGAATTCAAGAAAGTGCTTCTGAAAACTTTCCAAGAGTAAGAAGAAAGACTCAATCCACAAATGAAGACAGCACATCCCAGGTACCAACAAACCATATCTGTCAATATGTCCATTCTTTGGGAATTTTATGTTTGACTGAAACTTCAACTAACTTCAGTGTGAAAGCTGTAGTAAGGAGACTCTTACTGCCAGGGCCCCCTGATGGGGTGCCAACACAACAGGGCAAGTCTTGAGCAGGTTAATTTGGCCAGAATGGGCCAATTAACTTTATATGCTGTACCTGGAGGGAACCAGGCACTGATACAGCTTAATGGCTGATGAAGCCTGGATGGGGGAGGAGCTGGGATAAGATTATAAATCAGGAACTGAGAATAGGAAGATGCTGTAAGGAGGTCTGTAGTCTCTCCCTAGAGGGAAAGGGATTTGGCTAGGGATATGAAGAAGTTCCAGTGGGATAGTAAGCCCTGATGTCCTGGCTTGGACTGGGGAGTCTGGCAAGAGGTTGAGAAAGGAGAAGTAGCTACAGGGAGCAGAGGAAGCTCTGGTGGTACAGAGATGGGGTAGGAAGGAAAGAGCTCAGGGAAACAGCAATAGGGACTGAGACTGAGCAGACCTATTGTGCTAGTTATAGAGTACTGAGCTGGAACCTGGAGTAGTGGGTGAGCCTAGGTTCCCCTACAAGCCACTGGGAAAGTGGCACTGAACCTGGAGAACTCAAATGGAAGATCAGTGAGGCAACATGTGGATAGCTTGTTTAGTGGGACTTTGTTACCCTGGAAGTTGGGGGCGGGGACAGGGACTACATAGTGGCCTGGTAGGAGGGCTGAGTCATGATGAGGGAGCACCTTGAGTCTCAGAGAGAGAGAAAGAGGGGCTACAGTGCAAGCAACCAATGGAAGGGGGTGCCAGAAGGGGCAAGACCTAATTCCCAAACCCAGCCACAAGGAGGCATGCCTATGGTGAGTGGAACGGCCTTCACAGGCCTTTTGAGCACAATGGTAGCACAAAAGAAATCCCTGAGAGGAAATGATTACCACCAGGACTAATTTGACTATAGGAGAACTTGTCTCATGTTCAATTACAACAGAACAGATGGCTCTAGATATTAAAGGACCTTGGATTTCAAAAAATTAATGCAATGAGCTCTCTCCTGATAGTTGTATAAAACAGCACATAAGACTTTTTATTCTTGCTTCTCTGGAGAAATGAATTGTCAATAGAGAATTACTGTTTGCTAGGCTATATAGATGATAATCCCCAAATCTTACATGTGAAGACACTGGCTGAGTTACAAGGAACATCTTATCTTTTGGAAACAAAAAGTTTGCTTAGAAATTATTTTTGGTAGCATAGTGTTGATCAGGATATTGAAAAGGAAGAGAGTCCACATGAATTGTGTACTAGTCCTCAAATATGCCAGTAGTTACTTCGTGTCTTCTATGGTGGTGGGTCATTAAACCCCGAAAAGAGTAAGCAAATGTCCTTAGTTGAACCCGAGGCTTATTCCAGTGGCCAAACAGATTTAAAAGTTTATTAGAAAATGTTTAAAAATAGATGAAACAGAGAGTTTGAAATGTCAGTTATTGGTCATTGGGGGTAACATACAGAGTATAGGGGGATGCTAGTATTTTGTTATTGGACAGCACATAACATATACAGTCTGCAATGTTCCCAATGGGGGGGTGGGGTATACGGTGGGTGAGATCAAGATACAGTCAGCAAGCAGTGAGGGTACATCACTCATACAAAAAGTTACAGACAGTCATAGGTACAAATAAGCGGGCTGGGTAATGGGGCTAGGATGACCCTCACATGGTGGAGTTCAGTTCGGTTTGGTGGGTTCAGGGCTCAGGGGATAAAGTCCAACGGGAGATTTACAGGTCTCTTCCCCCTTGTTGGTGCACGAAGTCACGCCGGCTCGCTCTTGGTATGGGCGGTGGCCGATGATGTGCTCTGTGCAAATGTCTCTAGACCATCAAATAGTGTCCTACTACATATGACTAACATTTCTGCTGCTAAGGCTAGCCACGTGTAGGGCATATACCTGCTGTGTATGGATTACCTGAACAGGTTATTTTGGTAAGTCTTCAGTTTGTTCTTCAGGAATTTCAAATATTTCTCAGGAGGAATTCAGAAAAGGACACTCAATATGCTGCTTATCACCCAGCAGCATCAAATGGGCTAGCAGGATGATTTCAGCCATTTTAAAACGTAATGGGGGGACCCATTCTTCCACACAGAAAACTCCAGAAAAGTTTTTTTCTTAAACCTTGATACAAATTAGGTTTGATGTATTGAATAATGATTAGGAAAAGAATGGGAAAAACAGGAAAGACCTCCCCTTCCTTCCATCAACATGTGTCTTGACTACAAAAGGAGAAAATTCAAGGAAAGATGTTGTCAGGAAGGTATTGTGAAAAGTGATGTATCTGGTAGAGTTAAAATGGGAGATAATGAGGAAACACAAAGGTCTACTGTTACAGGGTAAAGCTTCACAGAAGGGAAGAAGCACAGAAACTAAGGATGTTGATCATGGAATTATCAGAAAGCAAAATTAGTATGTGTTTTTATTGGCCTGATGATGACATGAATGAAAATGCAGAAGGTAAATCTGAAAATATAGATAAGGGCCTGGTGGACAGCCAGTTTCATATGCCTTTCCTAACAGGCACATTTGGACACAATGAAAATACAAAACTACATATATCAAAATAATTTTAAATTTCAGTGCATTGTGAATGTATGTAGTGAGTGCAGGTAGGATTTTGTCTTTCATGTATTGCACCTCTAAATTTCTAGCATGTTGCTGTCTGCAAAAGCAACTGCCATTTTGTGAGGAAGAACAGAGGAGAAATCTCTTGCTGTCTCACAAGGACTTTTGTGTACTTGTTTCATTTAAGTTTATATGACTGAAGGTATATAATTACACTTTCTAAACAAAAAGAGCAATCTATTCCATTAGTAGTAATATGAGTTAACAACTTTGATTGTATTCCCTCATTTTGCCAAGGAGTCTTCTAAACTTATAAAACCACTCTATTTTGTGAAATAGCTGAGTTCTCATTTTTTCAGTGAGAGCCATTCACAAAAGAAACTAGATGTCACCTTGTTTTGAAAAGAACTGAGCAATACAGCGTTCATTAGCTATATATAAAAAGCAGTATCTCACACTGATAGCCTTGAGTGTTGTGTCTTTTTTTTTTTTCCTCGAAGACTGATATGAATTCATCCTCATGAAGACTAATCTACAGAGGTGCAGACACTGCAGCAGGCAAATAAGTAAGATGGAATAAAAAGGATCTTTTTTCATTATTAATAACTTAAATCTTCTACAACATCTTTTATCTCCAAGACTGATCTCTTACTACTGAATGTGGTTCATTTGTTTTGTTAAATTCTGCTTTTGTGTGTTTTGTTCTACTATTATAACATGGAGTACTCACATTACATTCAATAGTTATGCTAAATCTACATTCAAGACTATTTCACAACAAGCAGGAATGTCTAAGAAGCACGTTAAGGCACTGTATTAATTTGTTATAAAGCAAGGTGATAGAGTACAGCCTGGTAAATCTGGTTTAAGTGCAAGATTAAGACTAGACAGAGAGAGAAGTAAAAGAAAATGAAGAATGACTCCTGTGTGGGTTTTTTTCATAATTGTTTGCAGTCACAGGAGACTAAAGGGTGCATTTGCATTTTGAAATTGGTGTGTCTGAGATCCTTGTAATAGTGATAGATGAACCGCAAAATATTGGCATATCTGATGCACACAAATGAAGGAAATAAATGGCTCCGAGTGGCACAATCAAGTATGTCTAGGAGTAATGGGTTGAAAATAAGAACTAGAAAATTAAAGATAAATATTATAAAAAATAGAAGGCTATTTCCCACTTTCATATATTTCAGTGAGGAGTTGAAAACAACATTAAGTGAAACATCTAAATTTAGACTGGACTAAGTATGAAAACACCCCAGCCTACATAGTTTTCCATGCCCCCCCTAAAAATTTGGATGAGTATTCTAAGATCACTAAGAGTATCCCAAAGCTTCTGGATTTGCAAAACTGGCCTGGAAAACAAGCTTGAACAGTGTTCCTCCCCAGTTGTTTGTGGGATTGGTGCAGCAGAGAGGGCTTACAAAGCTCTATCTACACTTGCAGGTTAGACAATCACCGAGCTTGTGGTCTTCTGAACAAATTGGACTACTGCTAACATCCTTATGTTTTTCAAAGAGCGGTAGAACCATCATGGGGGAGGGAACACACTAAACCCATTAAAAGGGTCCTACAGTAGCAGTGACCCGTTGTGACTTGTGTCTTATCCCAGCATCCTGCTGTAGGTTGTACTTGAAAGGCAAAACAGACCCTTAAATCTGTTTATCTTTCTATTCTTTTCCATCTGCTGAGAACATAATGGGCGTGAGTTTGGCCTCATATTTATCACTCTTGTTAAAGATTCACTTTTTCCTGTAGAGTGTTCAAGGCAGCAGTTAAGTGTCATGAAGTGGGAGATTCAAGTAGAACTGCAGGCAAATTTACTCTGCCTATGCAAACGGCACACAGGAAGTTGATCAACAAGTAAGGGTGCTCAATTTAATAAAGAGCACAGGGAATTTTCTACATGCTTTTTTGAAAATTGAGCCAAGTATGGAGGACGTTTCTATGCTTTAATAAACACTTGATATTGTATTTATAATGATTTATTTAACATATGAATTCCATGTGGTTAGCCCTAGGACTGAATCCAATGTGGAGAAATGTAGCTTCAGACCTGACTTTATTGGACTCCCAAATTTATGAGAGCATAGCTAAATATGAAGTGGAGTGAAGCCTGTACTGATATTTCTCCCGTGGTTTTGATTTAATTGTGTATATTTTTCTTACTATTCACTTTCTTCCTGCCCCTTAGCATTTCTGCTGTTTATTATGGAGACAGACACTGGAATAGTGGAGGATGTGAGGTGTAACACTGCCATAAGCTGACATTTGTCATTATGCAAGAGGGGAATCAACTCAACAAAGCTGAAACCAGTGATGGTTTCACACCAGATGTTTTCTAAGAATGTGTTTGACCTCTGTCATGAGATTTACAGCATTTTTTCTTTTTCAGCCAGTTTCCTCTATTCTGGTAATTTTGCTCCCAGCCAATGCCAGAAAGTACAGTTGTGTGCAAAACATTTTGAAAACATGAGCTGAGCTGTCCTTTCTCAAACCTCGGGAAAACAGATTGTGTCCAAGTTCCAGTTTTGGTTCAGATTGGTATGTGTTTGACCCAAACCGTTTCATCCATCTGCAGTTGAAAACATTTCCCCCTATTCTCTTTCATACTTTGTTCTTGGTGGTACTTTGGACAGAAGACAATGTTTTATTTTTCTTAAATTCTTATTTCAAAATAATCAACTGTTTTAGTGCTTCAATCTCTAAAATAATAAGTTTATTGAGAACTGAAACTGAGGTTTTGAACTCTTATCCATAATGGTATAGTCTTTACTTAAAATCTTGTACCTTTCCAGCCAGAAAGAAAGTGAGGATTATGCTCCTGGGAAAGACTCTCATTTCCAGAATAGTTTCATCTTTGCAATGGCAATAGCTGTTCAGAAGAATTAGGGCTCCATAACATTCTCCAAAGAGGTTATGAACTGAGGTGATACAGTGAACGAATAATATAATAACACCTGACCAGAGTTACTACCAATTTCTGTTTGCTCTGAATGTAGGAAATTTGGTAGGAAAGCTTTTCATGTTGTTTACAAAATACTTCCCAGCTAACATTTTATTTTGGATTGACATAATTGTTAATAAGGGCCTGAGTCTGTCCCTGTAGGCATGTGAAATGAAAATTACCTTTGTGTGTGTGTCAGGGCTGGACAATTTGAGCCCCTGGTTACAGCATTCATGTAATTTAAACTCTGTGTTCTCCCTTGCTTTTCAACAGAAATGAATTACTCAAAATGTCACTCTGATTCAGAGGTTACAAATACTCTGTAATTCAAATCCTTATCACCAATGTATCTGACTTAAAAGAGACACTGTCAACCTGTTTAGGCCCTCAAATGAGGGTAACACTATGAAATGTTCCTGTAGGATTGTTTGTGTAATACATACAGGCATGGTTGAAAGTTTTTCAACAAAATAGTTTTTCATCCAAAAGTGGGGTTGTGTTGAAAATGATTTTTTAATTGAATTTACAACACACTTTTTTTTTTTTTTCAAAAGTTCTGAACAAAACCATTTAGGAAAAGACAATTTTGGGGTATTTTAGAAGATTCTTGTTTTGATATTGTGGGGAAAGGCCTACCATCTCTGTTTTTAACTTTTTCCTCCTTATGAAAGGGGATAGGGAAACATTTTAAAAATAGAGTAACGCTGTTTCACACTTTCCAATTTTCTCTTTAACTGAAAGAATGTAATACATCGATTCTTTTTCCCAGTTAAAAAACAAAGTGTGTGTGTGTGTGTGTGTATGGGAGGGGGGGGAAGGAAGGGATCATTTTTCACACTGTCACTTTGATTTCCAGCTTTTGCTAGCTGGAAAAGTTACAAAAGTGGGAAAAGTGTGTTTTTTCAACACTTACAAATTTTCACATTAGAAAATCAGACAGGAAAATTTTGAGTGAAAATTGTGAAAAAATTCCTGTTTTTTCAACTAGGTTTTTTATTTTATATATAATCTCTCCCAGATAATATATACACACACAATTATTTTAGAAATATTTGAGAAATTTTCAAACTTTTTATTGGTGTTATGATTTGCATTCCACTGCCTGTAAAACCAGACTGCACTAGTATTGTGTGCTGAGCCTTGCAGGCCTCAGGGGGGAGAGACTGGGAGAGATTATAACAAGTAATACGAACCTCTAAAATGATGTAAAATAGCTTTTCTAAAAATTATGATTTTAGTGTTCAATATTGCATCAAACACTTTACAAGTATGAGTGAGGCCCCTTGAAATCATGAGATTTAAAAAATAAAATATTGGATTCTTTGTCTTTGCCTTCTAGTTTTTATCATTTAGAGAGTTCTTGGGTCACATCTTCAAGCTCTTCTTCTCAACCATGAGGGCTACAAACTTACTTTTTTTTATGAGGTAAGGTGAGAATCTCGCACAATCCCTTATCTCCAATAGCTTGAACTTTAAGTAAAGCATTAAGTATCATGATACTCATGATGAAATCATTAGAGTTGGCAATACTATGAGTGTGGCTGGATTAGTCTAGATCAGTGGTTCTCAACCTGGGGTCTGTGTACCCCTGAGGGTACGTGGAGGTCTTCGAAGAGATACATCAACTCATCTAGATGTTAGCCTGTTTGTAAAACTAGGCAACATAAAAAGCACTAGCAAAGTCAGTACAAACTCACATTTCATACAGACAATGACTTGTTTATACTGATTGATACACTATACACTGAAATGTAAGTACACTATTTATGTACCAGTTTATTTTAGTTTATAATTATTTGGTAAAAATGAGAACGTAAGCAATTATTCAGTAATAATGTGCTGTGACTAGGGCCAGCTCTACCATTTAGGCAGCCTAGGCAATCACCTAGGGCGCCAGGATTATTGAGGGGGCGGCATTTTGCCGGGGGGGGGCAGGTGGCTCCGGTTGACCTGCTGCAGGCATGCCTGCGGAGGGTCCGTTGGTCCACGGCTCCAGTGGAGCTGCCGCAGTCATGCCTGCCAACGGTCGGCTGCTCCCGCGGCTCTGGTGGACCTCCCGCAGGCATGCCTGTGGCAGATCCACCGGAGCCACGGACCAATGGACCTTCTGCAGGAATGCCTGCGGCAGCTCCACCGGAGCCGCGGGATCAGCGCGGGGGGGGGGGGGGCCGAAATGGCCATGTGCCTAGGGCACGAGAAACCCTGGCGCCGGTCCTGGCTGTGACACTTTTTTGTATTTCATGTCTGACTTTGTTAGCAAGTAGATTTTAAGTGAGGTGGAACTTGGGGTACACAAGACAAATCAAAATCCTGAAAGGGGTACAGTAGTCTAGAATGATTGAGAGCCACTGTTTTAGATGACTCATCATTACTGTGTGCCTATGAGTGACTGGCTGGTACTGGTATGACTGGCTGGGGCAGGCTGGGTGTCTGTGGCTTTCTAGCTGCTCACGTGCTGTGGTGGAGAATGTAGGATAAATCACTAGGTAGTTTGTGGCTATTGAGGTAGCTTGGCTGTTTGTGGTTGCTGTGGGTAGCAAGGTGTCCGTGGCTGTGAGTGGGTGGGTATGAGTGAATGGATGGGTGGCAGAGACCATGCTTTCTCATATTGTCTCCCATTCCCTACCTTGCCCACTCAATCTTTCCTAGCTGTCAACCCCTGCTCCTGCTCCACCAGCAGCTTGCAATGCCTCTTTCATGCTGTGATCCCCCTTCCCATTTGTTCAGTTTAGACCCTGCATCCTTCCTTAGAGCCCCCATCTCATTCTATCCAGATAATTAATCTTCCTTGTTTCTTGTGACTTGCAGATCCTGTTCTTCCTTCTTCACCATCAGTTTATCCAACCCCAACCTGTGCTCCAGCCCCCTCATCATACAACAGTGGAAATGGCCACATGCTGCATGGAGCTCATAATGTAAACTTGTCAAAGAGTGCAGAAACGTTGTTTAGGTCTGAGCTCCCTAAAGCTGCTGCAGAAACTGTTCCTGCCTCAGACACAATGACTCTGGGATCTATGTACAATAACTATTTTCCATGGTATCTGAGCTTCTGCTGGTCAGTGTGCATCCATATACTCCATCCTACAGGCACAATATAGGGAAAGATTTCACATCTAGGGCAGAAGTGGATGATATCAGGAACAGAAGAGTTTGGGCTAAAATGGCTTGTAGGATCCAACTCTGGGAACTGTCCAAACAAGGAATCCACAAATGTGGTGGTTTTATCATGATGTCACGAGATCCAAAACAATCTAATTAGAACAAATGGGTGAATTCATTTAAACTGAACACTTTCCCTCCTACTGTGCACATTACAACTTTTATAAAAGTTTGAGTGCTTGGGAAGTGGAATCTTTTCAGGTTCTCTCATCCCTACCAGAAAGATTTATGAGCTCGTCTTACAACAGTTTTGGAGTCAGCATTTCAATCACTGATGTTAGATGGATATTCAGCCCTTCTATGAATGGTGTATTCCAGTGTTAAAATATAAATTATATCTAAACAACCAACTTTACCTTAATGAAAATGGTCTCTGTCATTATCCTTACAAATAAAAGCACATCAAGCATCTCTTGTCTCCTTGCCAAATGGTCAGTTATGACTAATACGTTTTTTATTGCAGATCTATTGAGTTGTTTTCATCTGTTTTTATTGTAAATTGTAAGACTGTACTTCCCTCTGTGGATATTGATTAAATGTATTTAGCCATGACTGCCCAATAAGATAAAGCACTGCATTTTGTTTGTATGTTTTAAAATAAATTGAAAACTGCATCTATTACTATTTTCAATTATAACTTGTTAAAAGCAGTAGGATTTAAAATGAGCCTATGCTGTGTTAGTGAATTTTAACAGTCTTGAATGTAAATTAAAGTAGGCAGATTGTTTAAAATTGTAGCAGTGCCTCCTTGCTGAGGCTTGGCAAAGCATAGGTCAGTGGAGAATTAAGACGCATAATACATCAAAGAGAGAGATGAAATGACACAACCTACAGATGAACCCATTTATTGTCTCCTTCAGTTTTAAAATGCCTGGCCATTTAGTAGTTACCAAAAGCTCCTACAAAATTCGAGCCAAATTCACTTCTAAATACTCATTATTGTTAATAGGTTTTGAATTTTTTAAGTCCCCATGCACCCCATAAAAAAAATGCAGCCTTGGAATCAAACCAGCATGATATGCATGGAGAAGAGTTCCCAAGCCGAACTGGAAATTGTGAATATTTACTTGTAAATTTTAGAATATGACATCAGCTTCATGGTGGGATTAATTACAATAAGTGTTCATAGATTTCTTTTTATAATTAAATCTCTCATTTATTTTGTGCCCATATCAGCGTAGGCACTTGGGCAAATTAGATTTCCCAAATGGACTTAGGAGACTTAGGAAGAGCAATGCGGTGAGAGTGAAACAGGGGCTAAAGCTGGTCATCTTGGATCCACCTCCGTCAGCCTCGGCTCTGCCCCAAGAACAAGCCATAGGCAGCTAATTTAGAGATTTCCCTACTGTTCCTGCAGTATGTGTCCCCCTATCTGTTGCTCCACAATTTCACTCCTGCAAAGAAAAGTGAATGTTAGCTGCATGAAGCACACACAGCTACAGCTGCCAAGAGAATCAGACTGATCATCTGCCACCAGCAGCATTGTGCCAGGTCTCTTTTCCATGGGGATATCTGCTGGGTAACTGGAGAGCTGAGCAGAGCTGGGGCAAAGAAGATGGATGGTGATATCTAGCAACCAGTGATACCAGTCAGCTCTGTGTTCTTGGGGAACCAGGGTACAGCATCCAACCTGTCTGACTCATGAAGAACACCCTCCCCCCAGCCTCTGCTTGAACCAAAACCGATCTGAAGAAAGACTTACAGAAAGCAATGAAAAGGCAGTGGGAGACACCCCTAAACCCCTCCAGACAAGGGTGACAGGATTAAGGCAACTCCCCTAGCCTCATCTGCATCGAAGATGGGACAAGGAGGCATCTCCATTAGCATACAGAGTGGAGAACAGAGATCTCAAGGCAAGAACTGCACTGAAATTTGGGACCAGAAAAGCAGGGAAGCACTGCATGATGGGGGATCTCTGCTCCAGATGTTAATGAACCTACGCCTGCACACACCCAGCTCAGCAGTTATCAGACCAATTCTAGTAATGAATCCTCGACTGATATCCAAAATACTGAAGCTGCCTAATTGCATTGTAAGCTCCCCTGAAGGAACACCACCCATAGCCAAGAATGATCAGTTCCTCTTGTCTAGCCTAAAGAAAACCTTTGAGTCATCAGTTTACCCATAAACAAATCTAGTGCTCTCCCTTGAACCACTGTTGTTTCCCTACAAAAACACTCTACCCACACTCAAGTAAGTGTTCTGATGCCTGGATTCAAACTCTGCATCAGTTCCACTGGGAGTCCATCTTCTCCTGACTGTTTGTGCTGGGGGCTCTGCCTGTCTCCAGCACTCAGGATCCTGAGCTACCACCACCACCTGGGAACCCTGACCAGTTAAGCTTCATGGATTGGTGAGACCCCAGCTCTCTCTCTCTGTGTTTTCTTTTCTACCACAAGTATAACCTTTTAACAGACTTGTTTGATCAGTTTTTGTAATCTTTAATAATGTAACTGTTATGTTTGTTTAGGCTCTCCTGGTGTGATTATCACTATTATTCAATAAATAACTTTTATGGTTAAGCTGGTTGCTTCCCTTCCTCTCTCTCTGAACTTTACTCTTTTGTGTTTTTGGCTTCCCCATTTACTCTGCAGCAACTCTCCTCTCCCCTAAGCTTAAGATCCCTGTAGCACCCAAACTACTGTGGGGTTTGCTCATCAAGTGGGTTATTACCAGAACAATTGTAACATGAAAGTGGGGATAGGGATGTGCTGAACCTGTGACATACGAGGATAGCAGCTTGGAAGTTCTGCTTGACCCAGCCCACTGAGTCCAGGGACATAAAAGGGGTCAGCTTGAGAGTGCTGATTGACCCAGTGTCCACTCAGACTTGCTCTGTGTGTGTGTGTTCATCTGATTCTGGGGCTGGAGGAACCCAGCCCTAGGGAACCTAGATCTTGCAGGATAGCTGCATTGGGAGGGGACTTGCAGAAGGGAGAAGGAGAGGAAACACAAGTGATGCAAGCAGTACATTAATATAATTACAGAACCTTCCCCCCAAGAAGATTAACCCTAATAAATGAGCATATCCCAAATTAACAGGCAAATCTGGTAACAGCAGGGAATGTGGCTTTAATTAGTGCTTGTCTTGGGTGGCTATGTGGGGGGAGGCCATACATACATGTATCAAAAGCCTGAAAACACTGTTTCATGATTGCAGTCATCCAGACCACTGAGAACTGCAACTCCCAATCCTCTGCTAAGAATAACAGCAGGTAGGTGGGCAGGCATGGGCTTGACAGCCATAGTGAGAGATAGAAGCAGAGTTATTAAAAGTTGCACTCAAGATGCCATTGCAGTGCATACTCTCAAAAACCTTACTCAACCTAACTTATGAAAAATGCTTCATATTCTTATGTGCCAGTCAATGTCGCTCTTTATTTTAACTAACTATTTACAGATATACTTCTGTATCTCTCTATAGCATTTCCATAGTTGTAGTCACCATTCTCTCTCCATTGTGTGTTGGCTATTTTTCCAATTATTGGTTCATCTGGCTCCTATGTGGGAAGCAAACAGTTGACTTTCTAGTACATTTGACACTGGCCCAGTGGATTGTCTTCCTTCTCCTCCAGTGGAAGAAGGGGAATACAGAAAATATGGCTGCTGAGGTTTTTATTTTCCTCATTGAAAGGCAGAGGGAAAAAAATTCTGGTCCCTTAGAAGGAGAATAGATGGAGGTCTGGAGAATAGAGAAAGGGAAGGAAGAGACTATAAGGATGGAGAAAAAGGGCTAAGAAGAGAAAGGGGAAGGCTGGAAATGAAGAGAAAAGGAGAACGAGGAAGAAGAATGGAAAACTGGCAGAAGACCCCGAGACCCTATGCAACCTCAAATAGGAATAAAATCCCACCCTTCTGAGCAGCTTCATATGGAGTGGAAAGAGAGCAGGATTTACTTGACTAGTACTCCCTCCTGAGCGGCTGCAGGATAAGTGTAGAGAGTTGGCTTTACCTCTCCAATGTGTCAACAGAGCTAAGCTGGTAAGAAGTGGGAAGTGAAGCACACATAGAAAAGGGTGATAGTATGCTACTTCCATCCCATGAGCAAAGCAGCAGCAGGGAAACACTTGAGCCTAAGAGTCACAATTCCTTTTCAGGACTCTTCCGGGTGGGCCCAGCTGTATCCATCACCCCTTACACTGGGTTGCTCCTTAAGGCCCTTCTAGAACTAAACGTATGGCTACGTGACAATTAAACAACAGTGTCTGGCCCATGTCAGCTGACTCAGACTCATGGTGCTCAGGATCTGGAGCAGTTTAAGTGTGGTATTGACATATGGGCTTGGGCTGGAGCCTGGGTTCTGGAAGCCCACGAGCCCACAAAGGAAGTGTGAAACTCAGGATCTTGAGTTCAGGAGGTTTTGGCTCCTTGGTTAACCAGACTACACCTCTCCAAGAGAAAGTCATGTCATAACTAATTAGTTATTAGAAGACACACAGAAGAAAATAAAAATTATTTCACTAAATGAGTAATTGCGGGCATATATCACAATATGGCAGAAAAAATCCAGTTGTTAAGAAGCAGCAGGTAAATAAGGAGACAGAAATTTCTTATAAATGTGCTGACTTTGTTCATAGTGCCACGGCTAACATTAGAGCCACTTACCAATAACAATGTTCATGTCACTATTCTGAACAGCATAGTCAGCAGAAAAATGCCTCCCACAAGTGAAAAAATGCAGGGATAAGATCAATTTCAACATTTACAAGGGGAGGTTATACAGAACAGAAGCGAGAAGAGGAATATGATGTGATATTGCCTCAAATATTTTTTCTGCACAAAAGACGCAGTAAAGCATTTTGGCTCTGAAAGAGTAAAAGTGAAAAACAGTACTCCAAATAATATGTTATTTGATTCTGAAAAAATTAAGATTGTAGTTTATGCTTTCATATGCAATTGTGCAAAACTTTAACAAGTATTCTGCTAGTCTGGCTGTACTTTAACAAGATTCAATGGTAAATTACCTTTTTTGGTCAAATGTATCTCCTCTGACTTTGATAAATTATTATTTTTTTATTCATTACTTTCTGCCTAGATAGACTACTTCTGATGGCAATATTATGCAAAGAATACCACATTGGGAATATCTCCCAGACTTTCTGAGAGCAGCATAATAACATTCCACCAGATGTCTAGACATCTGAATCTGATTTTTAAGAAGACTTGAGTTCTTTCATTAGCTGAACTGGTAAGATTATGGGACTAATTTTAATTTATTTTTACTGGAGATTGGGGATGTTGTAAAGGAAATAATTAGCCAGTTTTTGAGTGGGTAACTTCTGTTCTATGCATAAAGAAAGGTTTACAGCAAAACCATATTTTTACTTATAGTTAATTTTTGTAAATAGTTACATAAAAAGTTAACTACTTTGAATATCACCATATTCAAAAAGCTGTGAATTATGAGCCTGTCTTCCAATAATGAATCATGACATGATCCTGGGTATTCAGCTATCACATCTGTTATCTGATACCTTGGATTGCATGCCACCTGCATACTTAGTGACTTAAATGATTTCCAGTTCCTAAATATAGTTTCATTATGTGATCATGCATAAATAGGCACGTGTGCACAGACAATAGTGACCAGGACAGATGGAAAAACTGCAGATTAAATGCCGTACAATTCATGCATAACTTGGTGTGTGTGTGCTGCATTTCTTTTGGAAGACTAAGACATTTATTAGTTCATTTAAGAGTCTCATCAATAAACTGGTCAATGCACCTGGGGGAGACTAATTGGCTAACACCTGCTGTCTCTGCTGGTTGTTTGAAATTCCTGTGTGGCAAGACTTTTATGGCCACATATGCAAATCTTGTTTTCATTTCTCACAGACTCTGGGAATATCACTGATACAAGCAAGGCTGGCCTTAGGGAAAATGGTGCCATGGGCAAACTTGCTGCTCAGCCCTCACAGGAATCCCTCAGGGAAGGCGTCATAGAGGAAGAGCTCATTCTCTGAGCAGAGCAGGTGGGTCGGCAAAGTGAGCCCAGGTGCCCAATTCCTGCCCAGTTTCCCTGAGCAGCAGGTGGAGGGGTGGCAGCACTGCTGGTGTCATGCTTCTGGGAGGGAATGTGTGAGAGTGCCTGGCTCCCACCCTGCAGCCCCCTTTACCTCACCTCCCAAGTGGGCATGTTATTACCTAGGAGCTCAGTGTCCTTTTGCAGCCTCTTGACCAAGGCGCCCCCCTCTCCCCAACGAGGGCACCCTGGGTGGTCACCCACATTGTCCACCCCTAAGTCTGGTCCTGAATATAAGTAGTTAACTTTGATTAAAATTAATTTACACTTTCCTCTGTCTATTTTAATGGTACCACTATAGTTTAACGTTGTGTTCACAGTGTTCCAGCCCATTCCTGCCCCTTCCACCAATGCTGGCAGCCCTCTTAGGAGGATTCTCTTATCCCACAGGTTGCCACCTTCTGATTAAGGTATCCCCCTTACTACCACCACTTCTGCCCCAGAGCTAGCCTCCCCCACCAGTTCCTCCAGTCTGACAGGAATTTTGTCATCCCACATAATCCAAGCTCTCTCCTTTTACAACCAGCAATCCACTCTTTTGTGTTAATTTATCATGTAGCCTTTAAAAGGTGTCCAGACACAGGTTTTGTGAGGATATGGTTGACTAGAGTAACCCCTGTCGTGAATTTAAGTACATGATCAACTGCAAATTAACAGTGTCAGACAGGCTCACATCCAAGTATTCATACACATATGGTTATCAAAGGGAACCTATACCCAACACTGCCACTTTGCTGTGGTGTACTAGTTCCAAACTGCAGTTATGGATTATCTATGATATCTGTTTACATCACACCACAGTAATTTTGATAGTATTACAAGCCTAAATTTGGTATAAATTTTGTTCTACACTCGTACATAACAATGTAATGCTTTTTTCTAAATTGTATGGCAACTATGTTAGGACTAACCACTTGCAAAGTTTTAAGTGAAAAGTTCAGCTTTGGGTTATGTGTGTGCAGAATAATTAGATTATTATTTTATTTTATTTACATGAATGGGAAACTATATAATTTTTCAGCATGAGATCATAAGATGATAAGAATGGCCATGCTGGGTCAGACCAAAGGTCCATCTAGCCCAGTATCCTGTTTTCCGACAGTGGCCAATGCCAAGTGCTTCAGAGGGAATGAACAGAACAGGTAATCATCAACTGATCCATTCCCTGTTCCCCATTCCCAGCTTCTGGCAAACAGAAGCTAGGGACACCATTCCTGCCCATCCTGGCTAGTAGCCATTGATGGACCTACCTTCCATGAACTTATCTAGTTCTTTTTTTGAACCCTGTTATAGTCTTGGCCTTCACAACATCCTCTGGCAAAGAGTTCCACAGGTTGACTGTATGTTATGTGAAAAAATACTTCCTTTTGTTTGTTTTAAACTTGCTGCCTATTAATTTCATTTGGTGACTCCTAGTTCTTGTGTTATTAGAAGGAGTAAATAAAACTTCCTTATTTACTTTCTCCACACCAGTCATGATTTTATAGACCTCTGTCTTACCCCCCGCCAGTCGTCTCTTTTCCAAGCTGAAAAGTCCCAGTTTTATTAATCTCTCATCATACGGCAGCCGTTCCATACCCCTAATAGTTTTTGTTGCCCTTTTCTGTACCTTTTCTAATTCCAATATATCTTTTTTAGATGGGGCGATCACATCTGCACACAATATTCAAGATGTGGATGTACCATAGATTTATATAGAGGCAATATGATATTTTCTGTCTTATTATCTATCCCTTTCTTAATGATGCCAACATTTTGTTTGCTTTTTTGACTGCAGCTGCACACTGAGTGGATGTTTTCAGAGAACTGTCCACAATGACTCTTTCTTGAGTGGTAACAGCTAATTTAGACCCCATCATTTTATATGTATAGTTGGGATTATGTTTTCCAATGTACATCATTACATGTTTTGGCTAAACTGGATTAATGGATTTTGCTCATCTTTTTTTTTTTTTAATTACTACTCAGTTGAGACCAGTTCTAGCAAATTGCAGCCAAATTCATGGATTTGAAGAATGTACTCCATGGATTTTTTTTTAAATTCATCGTATTATTCGTCTAAGATCATGTTGTTTTCTGAGATGTGTCATAGTGGCACTTGGGATAGAATTTCACTGTGAGTCTGCTTGGTTTGGGCACAGGTATGAAGAGACTGACAGACTTGAGGAAGGTGGGAGTACATTTCACACTACTGGATACATTATTTTGTACCTCCTACTTTTGGAAAAATACTAGATTGTATTTGCAGACTATTTACCACTGCTATACTGTATACATACCATGTATAGACTGGATTTAGACCAGACTAATGATGAAAAGCTGTGGAGAGCTGTACATGTGTATGTGAGGGCAGAATTTGGCCTACTGTTTGAAAAAGTTGCTTTGGATCAGATTTTTCCCTGAGATTTGGGCATATGGCTCTGATTGAAGTCAATGGGATCCTTGTATGTTCATCTGAGGGCAGAATATGCCCCTACATATTTGTTTTCATAAATACTTTCAAATATACTTTCCTGCAATGGCACTTATGGGTACTGACTACCCATACTGCTGTTCATTCTCATTAAAGGCCATCTGTAATATTATTGTGTTCTCTTCCTTTCTTTCGCTGAAAGGTTCATAGTCTGCATTCAAGATTTTTTTCCTGTTGATTTATAAGGCTACTGATGCTCAGATCAGTCTATCAAAATTAAAACTTCCATATTAAAGAGAAAGAAGCAATCAGATAACATTAGTATGTGATAATAGAACAGCAGCTAACGGCAGACACAATGTATTTCATCTTCAGCTGTCTTCTCAAAGATAAAGAACAATTCAATCAAATTTAAAATGTGGATACATTTTCCTTCAAGCCACATTGAGCAATCAGGCCTAATACAAAGCATACTGTGCTCCTGAAGCAAGTAATTCCAAAAGAGGTATTACTGTTAGGAGTAAATGGTTTCTGTAAAATAATAAATTGATTTAATAGACTAAATCATGATAAGGAACTTTTCATAAATATGCCAAAGGGGGAAATAATTTTGTCAAGGCTTGTGACACTCATACTGCAGAGCACTGGTGGCATTGTCTGATCCAAGATCCTTTTGATGCCAGCTGGAAGAGGACACAGGGGTACACAAGGGTTACAGAGATCCCTGGTCAGGCTTCAACCTACTAGTCCACCAAAGCATGTCATATAAAGTCTCTAGAGAAAGACTATGTCACACAGCATTCTGACATATATGTATGGAAAATGTGTATATATACTAAAAATTATGTTTTCTAGATCAGTGAGTTAAGGCAAATCATGAAAAGTTGCTCTGCGTACTCCTGTCAGCCAGGAGAAAGAGTTGTTTATCTTGCGCTGAGTGGTTATGTGCAGAGTAAATATTGTATGGTTCACAATGGATGCCCACTTACAGTCTGAGCCAAATGCTAATCAATAGCTTGTGGAGGTTACAGGAAAAAAATAAAACAGGTGGGATTATCCTGTGTAGGAGTAAGACAATGATCTTCTGAAACTATATCTGGGCTGCAGATGAACTTCCAGTTATTCCTTCAATCTGTGAGGACAAGTCACCCGTGGGCTCGATCTTAAGAAAAAGTATCACTGCCAACCTGGTTGAAAATGCTGAGAAAAGGACTTGGGGTAAGGTATCTTGTAGGATATGGGGAATGCCTTGTTAGTTAAGTTTAGGCTCTAGAAAGCACATTATAAAACAAAATTATATGTAACCATTTGTTTCCAGTATTTTCACTCTCCTATTTGGATCTCTGTTCTTTGATAAATTTATTCTTGTTTTCATTATATCTATATATTCATATGTACATCTACTGTGGCATGGCAATCCTGAGTTGAATCTTGCAAGCTGACATGTACTAATCCTTTGGGAACAGTGAATCTGGGAGTTCTGTGGGCATGCAGTGGAACAGGAGCTGAGCACTACAGAGGTTGGCGTGTGCCCATCGCTAACCTGCACAGACAGTGTGAAGCCTTTGGATGCCTGGAAGGCAGTGCTTATAATTTCCAGAGGCTAGTGCTTTCAAAGAACTGATCTCCAGCTGACACAGACAAGACTTCCTCCCACTGACAGCAGGTGGGGGTGAGGTGCCGTACAACCCAGGTTATCTTGGGAAGCATCATGGCTTGATCGGATCCCACTGGAGCTAATGGAATTTCAGCCATTTATTTAGTTGGGCGCTAGATTAGGTCCTTGAAAGTTAAACACTTTGCTGCTTTGAACTTTCTGCACTTTGAATGTGCAGATTTTTTAAGGCTCTTCCTTCTGTTCTATGTTGAATTTCATGTGATGGAAGGGACTGTATGGGGCCAGGATGGAAGTCATTATTTGGGAATAAAGACAAATACAATGAATATTTGACAAAGCCAATGCAGAACTGGACCCTTTAAAGGTATTGTTACAATTTAAAAATATGTAATGTTTGTAATAAATATTAGGAATCCTGAAAATTCAATCTGCTTCCTTATGGGCTCAGACCAATAGTGTGATCTAGTCCAGTATCCTGCCTCAAGCACAGCTCAATAACGATAATTTTGACGGAAGGCAATTTTCACCTCAGTTATGATATATGCAGCTCATTGTGCAAGGTACTGAGCACAAAGGATAAAATAAAAACTTTCCTGATCCTTGCAGGCTATCAGCTTCTACTATGATTACACAAAATTCGGCTAGTTCGCATTCAGGGACTTGATGGGTCTTAGCTTAACTATACGATTAGTTTGGTGCATATGAAATTATTTATCCCTCTGTAGATCTGTGACAGGGCGGGGTCCTGCTCCTCTGTGTTTTCAAGTTACACTCAGCCTGTAGACATCCTTCTGATAAGCACTTAGTGCGGTTTATTTCACAGTGTTCTCCCCACCAGCTTCACAAACTCGTGCAGCCTGTATTTACAATAATATATAGTCCTTAACTCTCTTGACCAAGGAGAAGAGAGAGGGAAGGGATCTTCCTCCTGGAAGATCCATTTGGGTTCTGAAAGCCTCTCTTTCTCTCTCTCCTCTTTCCTCCCCCACTGAACTTCCTTCCTATGTCTCTTCTGCTTACAGAGCTAGTTAGCCTCTTAGCTTTCTTCAGCCCATCCCAATCCACCATCTAGGCACTGCTCTTCTTAATCAGGTCTATTCTGAAGCAACTAATTGGAGTTGCAGTGACCAGATAGCTGGAGTAGTTTCCATTGCTCAGCACTCAGTCACAAAATCTCATCAGATTATTTGAGTCTGATCGCCTGCAGCAGTGAATTCTATAGGTTAAGTCTATGTGACATAAAATAGCCTCCCTTTTCACTGGGAAACTTTCTTTCTTGGTTTGGGACATAAAAGTCAAATAAAGTTCACAGTCACAAGGCAAATGGCCCTTGCCCAAGCAATTTGAACATCAGTTGTGGTTGCCCAATATGGACCTTTTGCTGAATTAATAGGTGCAAATCTGATCTCTTCTTCTGCCATGGCAAGGACATTTACTTTTCTAAATATGTATTATAAATATGTTGTTCTTTGACTAAAAGGGTCCCCTGCTACTTCAATTTGGTAACCAAGTAGATTCTGTTCTATGTCCACCTCGTTCCTCATATGATTTTTTATTAGAATCCATGGTTTCCTTTATATATAATGCAACTTTTCCCATAGTCTATCTTTTTACAAATTAACAAACATTATAGCCAGAGATCAACATAGCTTGTTTACTTTTATCATTCCCACCACCTCTTGGATACACCACAAATGTTTCTCTTCTTTTCCAAGGCCATGCATTTCACATTGTTCCTGGTCTTAAATTTCAAGCATCTGTCTATATGTTCTGTTTATAGCAGTATGGCTATTACTACTTAGCTGCTTCAACTGAAGTCCTGCTCTTCCTTGGATCAACACCTGTAGCACATCTCTCTTGAGTTCCTTTGCTGCTAGAAATACAGAACTTAACATGTTTTGTTTTTTTTTCTCTTGGCTCTTCATGGCACCCACATCACCTGCTTGCTTTCCCTAGGTCCTAATTCGAATAATCTTCCAAACCTGTTAAGAGTTCATTGCCAGTAATCTGCCTTCCTTATTGCTCACATAGTCTCCAGCCTCTTGGTTTAAGGTTTTCCTTCCCTCAATGCCAAAAGAACTTTAAACTTTGGTATACATCTTGAAATGCAGTGAGACAAATATGACTTTTTATTTAACTTCAGAAACTTTTATTGGTTCTAAATAACAAGAAATATAAAGTAACCAATATTATTCCCATTAGCACAGTGGGTGAGTATTTATTTACAAGCTATAGCCAGACCTCTTCATTCTTGGGTACCACATCCAGAATCAAATCCAACTGCAACTCAGCCAACAGAATATTGCAAATTTGCAGACTCTAAAGGGACAATGACCACACTCTGTCACCACAGTTATTAGATCCCTATACAACACACCCTCCTCTTTTTATCAGTGCTCTGGGATTTGTTAGTCTGCCTGGCCTAACTGGTCATGCACAGAAAGCCAGTAGCATTTATTGTAGCTCTGGGCTGCAACCTTTTCTTTTTTTATTACATTTTATTGATTTTTTTTAAATGACAACTATACATAGAGAAACAGACTAGGTGAGGTAATATTTTTTATTGGACCAGCTTCTGTTGCTGAGAGAGACAAGCTTTTGAGCTTACACAGAACCCTTCTTTGGGTCATATACATCTCTGTGTGATGGGAAGAATACACTCCTACTGCATGGGCAGAGACAATGCAGTAATATGCATACCTTACAGTACATATCCTATCTACAGACCAATCTAAATTCTTCAGTTTTGCCAAGTCTCACAATTTTGTTGCAACTCTCACAATATCTGGAATTTTTCTTAAAGCTCCAGCTCCTGGAGCTGTGATTAGCTGAGAATCTCAGCTTTCATTTTTTAAATAAACTAAATTTCTAGCCTTTGTGGTTGAAGAAAAAAGCTTGAAAACATAAACCTTAAAGGGTCAAAAACTAGAAGGCATTAAAAATGAAACTAACATATACTATTTTAAAAAATCTTGTTACTTTAAGGAGCCTGACTCATGATTTTTGAATGCTTGGGCTTGACAATACTACTTCCTCCAAGGCTCCACCCCGGTTGGTTATCATTGGTCTGGCCATGAATGTATAGTTCAGAGGACTGCTTTATTTGTGCATGTTCTGAAATAAAATCACATATATAGAATTGCAAAGACTTTGCCAAAAATTAAAATAAAGAAGTTAAGTTTAGGGTCTAGCATCCATGACAGTGCCTAATTAAATGACACAACACACAAAAGAGGAGATGTGCACTTCCTGTTAGAATTCTGCATTACAGAGTACAAATCATTTAGGACCAGATCATCCTCTACTGGAGAAAAACACTGGTGAGGTGGAAGGAAACAAAATATTGCTAGGTTACCCTTGTGGAGTTTCCCTCAGATTGTTTCTTCATGAGGCAGTGTTTGCCCTCCATGAATCAGTCATTTGCTTTGGCCCCTTGAACCTGTGGATCCCCTGAGATCCACACAGCTCTAATGGCTCCCTAAAGGGCCAAACCCCATCTACACTGAAGTACCACAGGTCCATGTTGTCTCCCAACCACTGTGGTTCTCCCCAGTCCAACTGTCTGTATGGCTTTGTGCTTTGTAAACTGTAGCCATATCCCCTAGAAATCATCCATAAATGGAGATCCCTCAGCATGCAGAAGCTTAGACTCTATTAAATTGTCAGCAGCTTTTCCGAGTTTGATGGTTGGGTGATTGAGACAATGCACAGCCTTAGGCCAGGCCACCTATGGTCTATGGAAAGGCACACATTCAGAAGAACAGAGGCATGGGGCCACACCAATTGCCCTCTTTTCTCTTCCCCTTCTTCACAGGCTAGAAGAGATCCAAATGATTTGATCTGGCCATTAATTCTTTGCTGCTTTGCTAGTTTGTCTTAATCACAGAGGAGACTGGACTTTGAAAGCCATGTGCATTGTAACAGTGAGTTTTAGGGAGGTTTGCAGAAAAACTATATGTGACTATTTAGAACCTCTTCCTTTTCAGCATGCACCCCAGACTCCATTATAATTGAATGCATTTTTATTGTAATAATTACGGTAAGTAAACATGCCATCTATGCTGGAAAATATAATGCTTTACTTGCTATTAACTGTACTACATTAAAGAGCAGAATTCCATTTCCTTTCATCCTTTGTCTTTATGGTAAAATGGTTCTTTTCTGTAAAAGGCTGAAGTCCAGGCCAAGAATGTGGGTAGAATTTAGGTTGTTGTTAGGTTATTTAGCACATTCTTTCTCTGTTTTTGTTTGTTTGTTTACATAGATAGATGGAGAAAGAGTTTTGGTCTCAGTAGGAAAACAAACTCTCCTAATGGCTTTCTTAAGGAGACCTGGCCCCCAAGAATATAGAATACAATTGGTAGCAGACCTTAACAGTGTTTGTAATCAATTTATTACACAGGTTGGGTTTCTAATGTAAACCAAAACTGAAATAAAGATGGATCTTTCTTTAAAAAGTTCAAGTGTGAGGTCTGCAACTACATGAAAAAAAATTACATTTTGAAGCATTTTTACTTTACCATACAACACTAGAAAATTGCTGGTGACTCTAGAGTAGCTTATGTGTAAAGAAAAACAATCTAAAAGGAAATGGTTCTTATTCTACCCTACACTTAAAAAAAAAATCCCATTCAAACAATAAATAATAGTAAAAGGAGAAATAGGCATTTCAAAGTGAAGCCTACAAATCAAGGGGATTTCTTTACTGTGTTTATACAGAAGTTTCACAAAAAGGTCACCAATAATTCAGATTTAAAAAGTAGTTGATTGGCCTTGGCAATGTTATGCTATTAAGGGTTCTGTCATTGTTTGATGTGCTCGTCTATCTTTTTTTACAACAAAAATATTAATTTAGTTGGGAGGGGGGAACAGTTGAAAAGTACTGGAAGAAAAATGAAAGATTCAAATAATGTTTGATGGATCATAGATCTGTCTTCCATCTGTTGATAAGGCTCAGGAAGATGCAGCCAAAAAATGTAGAAAGTGATTTACGTTCAGCTTTTCAAACATGAGAACAAAAACATAAAAAACACATAGAACACAAGGAAGTGTCACCGAACCTTTCAATTTTGAACTTTGTTTTCTTGTGATGACATTTTGTGACAAAATAAATGACCTATAAAAAATGGCCTATAACTCTGTGTCAGGTAGCTCCTCTAGCCATTTCTTATCTCATGAAGGGAAAAGTGCTTTTGTGTCCATTTAAAAGATTTTTTATAGCCCTTTGCTGACTTTCCTGTATGCACCCCTTTCTTCAGTTCTAAGTTTTAAAAAAAGAATACTCTGACAGTTCATGCTCTGTTTATTTGAGGAAACACTTCATATCACAGATGGACCCTTCTTCAAAAAAAAATGCACAAAGTGGTGGATGAGAAACAGGTTCATTGTCAAAGATCTCATTGCAAAGAATAAATGGCATCATCTGAGAGTACACCTTCCCTGGGATTATTGTCTTGTAAAGGAAACTCCTCGCCTGTCTATTGCTGCTTCAAATATATTCTTATTATTTTTGTGAATATTTTTGACATATAAACTCTCTTTTCACACTGGTAAGATCAACCTTAAGAAATATCTTACCATTGTCTGCTCCTTGTATGGCGGGCTGAGTAACCAGTAGTAAGAGGATTTTAGTGTATGCATCAAATAATCTGATCATTTTGTATGAAAATCTAATTATGCCGGCAAAGACAGCAAGCAACCCATTAGAAATAAGAACTATCAATAGCCAAACAGACCTTAATCTAAACAGGTAATCTTCTAATAGGTGTGAAGTTTTATGCAGAGGTTATGTACTAGTGGAAGGATACACTTTATAATCCCAACAAAAGTGTGTTTACAATGTTTAATGGAAATAAAATGTCAAATTAATGACTCAAGCACTTGCAGCAGTGAGTGACTCCAGGGCATCTAGGATACTGAGACCTGCTTTAACGCACACTGAAGTCAATGTGATGACTCCTATTGACTATTGGATTTTGGATCAGGACTATGATACATTTGTTGTGGGGTTGAAAGCACAGATCCTGGGGTATTCACCTGTTTCCTGTTCAATACATACCGTAAAGTGGCTTATTTTATTATTTGACTAACTCCCCCTGAAACTAAAACTTGTTGGACAGACATCTGTGAACTGGAAAACTTTGGTAAACTGATACTAATGTCCTGCTTTTATCTGACAGCCTCAGCCATGCTTGGTGCTCTGTACACACATGATAATTGTCACAGTTCAGGGCAACTGCACCCGTATTCCCTCTTTGTGAACTAGCAAGGGCATCCATTCTCAGGCTTCCAGCTCCACAGGTTTCTTCTCTCTTGGGTGCACATCTCCCTCTCTCTCCTGACCATGGTGTGACTCGTTGTGCCTAGGGCACTCCTCACTGGAAATGCTAAGGTCAGGGCAGGCTGCAAAAGGGAGAGCAGATATTCCCAAGACTGCTGGGTAACACTGAAGTTAAATCCCCCAATCAGTCACAGACTGTGCTTCTGATCCCCACACTGGTTATCAAGAAGCAAAAAATAAATCACATAGTCCCCTTATTTCATTCCAGTTCTCTGGCTCCCAATCAACACCTAGGTCCAGTACAGTGAGAAGTTATTAAAAATACTCAGATCACATATACAAAATGTTCTTCTGACTCCAAAGGGTCAGCGAGGTTACCAGGTCAGTATGGGTTTGGATCTTATCCAAAATACATTGCCAGCCAATCCTTTACTATCTAAATCTGAAGGTGTATTATATGGAAAAAAGAAAGAACAAGAAGAGAAATGTTAAATGGTAAAACGGTCACATACATATAAAGACTTCAAAGTCCATCAGGTTTCTATCAGTATTGGTGAGTTTGTTGTCTTGAAAGTCCTTCCAGAATACTTTCAAAGCCTGGATGCGTCATACAGTCCTTTGTTCGTAGGAAGGTTACTCCAGAGGTCAGAAATAGGAAAGAAGACCAAATGGAGAAGATGCAGCTGATCTTTATAATTTTTTTGCCATGCAGTTTGATTTTCTTTGTTCCAACCACAAGCTGCCCAGCACATAGCCTGGAAGCTTTAGAGCTCTATTCATAGGCATGCCCTTGCATGCCTTGCTAAGTCATAAGGTGTATTCCTTGCCTTCCCTCAATGGGTCAATTGTATAGCTGATGTCCCTTGATGGATTGCCAAGGAGGCTAGGCAGTGCTAGTGATAGTCTGTCTGGGGGTTATCCAGATGCACAGACAAACCATACATATAGCTTACAATACAAAGATACAAACACATAAACAAGATTATCATACCTGGCAAATTATAACATTTTTTGCAGATATACCTCTATCCTAATATAATGCGACCAGATATAACACGAATTTGGATGTAATGCAGTAAAGCAGCACTCCAAGGGGGGGGCGGGACTGGGTGCTCTGGTGGATCAAAGCAAGTTTGATATAACGTGGTTTCACCTATAATGCAGTAAGATTTTTTTGGCTCCCAAGGACAGCGTTATATCGGGATAGAGGTGTACCTTACATGGCATATCTGGCACAACTCATTGCAATTTTACAATATTGGTATTCATAATATCCTAAGGTGTCTCCCAGGTTCCATACAGCGTCACACAGGGTATTCTGAGGCTGCACAGTTCCCTGCCTACATTGTGAATTCCCGAGCAAGGTCAGACTATCTAAGCAGCTCTGCTCTGCTTTTCTCCACAGGGTCTTTAAACAGTGTAATTGCCATAGTTATAAGTTACCACACTACTTTTTCTAAGCAAGTACACTTATTCATAAGTGAAAAGCATTAGCGAAAACCTTAAAACCAGTAAAAACCTACATGCAAGCTACTAAGCTTACCAGAGATCAGCCCAGCTCCAGCAAGGACTCTGTCCAGTGAACAGTCCTTCAAACCCCACCAAAGATTTTTTCTGTAGTCAAATATTCATACAGCAGTTAGGTCACAACAAGCACATTCATGAATCTGTGAGTCTCACTTTTGTCTAGTTTGGGCATCTGGTCTGATCCTCATGTAACAGTTGATCAGCAGCCAATGGGTTTCTCCAGAAGGTGTTGCGTCAAAAGGATGGGTCTAGAGGTGAGAAGTTGCCTTCCCTTCCTCTCAAGTATTTCCTAGGAATCCCACTTAACTTTGTCTAGCACATTGTTCCAAAGAGTCCTTTGAAGCTCATAACACTTCCCAAGGTCCACATTAGTCACATTTCCTAGAAAAGTTACATTCAACTGTGATGTTTTGGGGTTTACCCAGTCCAGTAAGGGATTCAGTCAACATTTGCCTTGCAATTCTGGGTGCCATAAATGCTATTCTGCTGTGGCTCCCCGTCTTGATACCAACAGCTAGCCTACAAGCAAGAAGGTCTTACCCTGGCTTCCATCACCCTGTTACTCTTTTCAGGGGGACATCAACAACTCTTCCAGCCCCAAGTTCTCCCCAAAAGCATTTCTTTGCACTGCTCAGTCTCTCTCACCATAGCATTGGCAAAACCTTTCCAAATTTGCTGCTCATTTAAGAGACAGTACACAGCTGCCTGTTAGCTTAATTATGGTTAACACAGTGTCCATTCAAATACTCAGCACTAAGATGGTTTATAGTAACCGTAAAACAAGTTTATTAACACTAGAACATAGGTTTAAGTAATAGCAGTAGAAGGAATAAGGGTAGGAATGGCTAAAATAAACAAAAGCAAAAATATGCCTCTAAGACTAAAATCTAACTCAACAAACAGTCTTTTGTTCAAAGTGCTTTTTGCACCACAGTCATTCTTCCAGCCTGGTTGGTCAGTCGTTAGCCAGAATCTAAAACAAAACCCAAAGCGCTTGGTTTCTTTCGCCTCAAGTGAAGGATGATGAAATGACATTTTTCCTTCACTTGTATCTTCTCAAAGTTCATTGACCTCTTTCAGGAGGCAGGAAGGCTTCCTGGGGGTGTAGTTTCCGTCCTCTGTTGAGATTACATGGTCATCTTCACCCACTTGTTTTCCTGATGACTTTGTTCTCTTTACATGTAAATGTGCTTTTCATCACTTAAGTTACATGGAGACACAGTCAAGCCTGAGAAACAACATCCCTTTGTGTAGGACCAACTGGGCTCAGGCATATTTCCAGCACATCTGTATATTTTTTGCATGCTAACAGTATATACATAATGCACCAATATTAATGATATATTACTAGATGCCTTTTAAATATGACAAAAGTGTGTGGAGTGCACTGAGCTGGTCAGGCCAGCTGAGACACTCTGGCATTGGTGCTGTTAGGGTTACAACAATCCTGCAATAACACAGGAACATTTCCATTTTTAAAACATTGAGCTCCTAAGACACTTAAATTTAATTCAAGAAGGTTTGTCCAGGATACTGAAGGAAATTGCCATATCTGTCACAGTAAGTAGTAAGGGCATTTGCGGGATACAAGCTAACTCAAACACTTCTGTTTGAGTTTCTTAGGGTTATAGGATGTCACTAGAAAGACCCTCTTGTGCTTGGAACAGTGGCATCTAATTAAATATCATTAATGGAATGGTCTCCCATATGTCTCGTTAAGAAACTGATGTCTTCTGAAAACTTGTTTGTTTAGGGAACTGAGGTTTGCTACACTGGATTAGGGCATTGGTCTGTCTACATTAACATCCTTCTTCTAGCAATAGTTAATATCTTTGTAGGACAGCAAGCCATCCCCAACCAAAAAGCCTCCATACTGGAAAACAATATATCCTTTCAAAATAACACCATTTAGACAATTGTGTAATGCTGTCTGTGCATGGGGGAAGACAAGGAATTCTCTTCTTCAAGGCTGCTGTATCTGACAATATTTTTATGTTTTTGAATAATATCACTGACAAAAATCTCATAACGTTATGGAAGGGAAGAGGAGGCATGTCTCTCTAAAGGGAATATACTCTCTGAAGAACTTTGGGGGCAGACCTTCAACAGGAAAAAAGCACATCTTTCTTTTCTGCTAAATAGGCATCTTTGGTCAGTAGAGAATAATAAACTCCCATTTCAGAGGTGTGCAGTAGTTTTAAAAGAGAACAACTCTGTGATATTTCCAGAGGTAACACAGCGAAAGTAAATGGTCTTGCAGGTTATTACTTCTGGGGCTTGTCCATTAAGAACGTTCAGGATATCCATAGGTAGTGTGTCGTGAGCTTCTCCAGATTCTGTATATAGAAGCAGAATTAGTTTCAAATGTAGCAATTTGAACCTCTCTGAGGACTGGTGAACATATTTGTAAACTGTGCAGCATTTATATCAAGTAGTTTGTGAATTCCAATAAGCATTTCCCTACACAGTATATTTGTTAAGACAAAATGTTGATGCAGTGCTCATAACACATTTTTTTTTAGTCCCACGGCCAGCTCTGACACCATAGTGAGTATATTTTTAAAAGTTGTAAATGCTTTTCTATTGATTACTCCTTTTGACAGCATAACAGCCTAGTCATCTTTTGATGTTTGCACATTATGCAGTTTACCCAGTAGCACTGAGAATAGCTATCTATGCATGGATGAAGAGCAGGCTATACCACTAATTAATAAATCACTCAAACAAACTATAATAATCTCAGTACAAGTGTTTCTTACTTTTAACATTTTTTCTCCATGTTCCTGGACTTCTAAAAATGAGACATTTATAGTTCAAAGGTCTATTTAGAAATCCTTCTGCACTAACCGATCCCGTTGATTCATCTCTACAACATTTTTTAAAATGATAAAAATTGAATGTTTGTGCTGAGAAGGGCAGAATTACTGTGACACCCATATCCAGATGATATACTTCAGATGTGAAAAACCAACACTCTGCAGTTGTCCATGCTGCACAGCCAGCCTGTATTTGTGAATATCAAAAATATGTTCTTGCTGTCTTTTACATCATCACTACCATTAAGGGAGATTCTGCAATTAGAAATTAGCTGATCATTCATTGATGATGGGAAGCAGAATAGAATACAGCTCACACTGCTGTATTTACACTGGCTTTGCAGTGTCATCTATAGTACCATCTTTTTATTGTTGTTAGTATGATACGATTCAGAGTCTCACAGAGAGGGTTTGATCCTGCACCATTCAGGCTGAGGGGCGTTTTCCCATTGATTTGACTAGGAGCAGGATCAAGCCCATAGTGCATTGAATGTGTAGTTATTTTTCTAACTATGGACAAGGGGTCAACTGTCAGAAGCCCAATGGTGCCCAGGTTTGATTGTTACTGAATAGAAGTTAGGGGCCTAACTGCTGTTTTTGCATTTGAAAATTCCACACTCCAGCCCCAGTTTCTGCCTACACTGATATTAATCAAGCGTAATTATAGTGTTGGGAGCACTAGCTATTATTAAGGTTGCCTGACATTTCCTATTATATGAATATTTTTTCAGTTGCTTATAACTTTGCCAAATTTTAACCATTTGGACTGAAATTTGCTGTGTCAGGTGTCTGGCTCAGGCTTATTAATAATAATAATTATTATTATATTACATTAGATTTTGAAAATTTCACACAAAACTGTTCAGCCATTTCTGAGGATGAGAGTGGGGAGAAAACATCATTTTGCCCATGTTAAAAAAAATTCTGGTGAAGCTTTCTTTGAAATGCTGACTGTTGGAGGGCCTTCCTCTTCAGTATGTCCCCTTCTGGTCTGTCACGGCCCTGCAGGCATGTTGCACTTAAAGCCCTTGGGGTCTTCACAGACAATTATCAAAACACCTCTTTGTGGGGTCTAATTTGTTTACTTATTCTAAAACGATAACTCACTTAGTTAGCCACTCAAATTCACACTCACTCTTGGCCAATGTAAGAGTCCTAGTCTGCTTCATCCCTTGTTCAGGAGATCCCAGCTCTCCTCCTGGAGCTGGGTTGTACTTCAGACAATCCCTATGTCCCTCTCCTTAAGACACAAGCCATCTAGATCTCCATCTTAGGGCTGGAGTTATACTTTAGGCCAGCTGCTTCTCCTTTAGATGGCTCTTCTCAGGTTGTGTGGGTTCAACAGACAGACCTTTCCCTGCTATTGTCTTCACCCTGCTAACTCAGGGCCCTGAAGGAGTTTTCTTACTCCTTGGATACTACAGACATCTGTCATGATATGAGGGAGAAGGCTGCATTTATGGTACCTTCTCTAAGTTAATCCCCAATTGGTTAGGAGAAAGAAACAACTTGTACCCTCTTTCCCTGCAAGTCTCCTGACCCAGGTCCCTTAAAGAAACCATATATGGCTTTTCTTCCAACCCCTACTTACTCCTGTGACCATTTTTGGGGAGATATTGGGAGAGAGGTCCTTGTATCTATAATTGTCCCTTCCTACTCTTAAAGAGCCACGTCAAGTGGATTGACTAGTAGCAATACTGACCTTGTGGGGCAGACTACTCTGTCACAGTTCTGGTGTCCACAATTCAAGAAGGATGTTGATAAATTGGAAAGAGTTCAGAGAAGAGCCACAGGAATGATTAAGGGATTAGAAAACATGCCTTATAGAGAGACACTCAAGGAGCTCAATCTATTTATCTTAACAACAAGAAGGTTAAGATGTGATTTGATTACAGTCTATATATGAACTGAGTAAAAAGCTGGTGTAAAGCTCTGCCATCCCATTATGGTTAATGTGGACTTCACACTCATTTTACAGTGGGAGGTGGGGCAGAAGACTGCATAAGGTGCCAGGCAGTGGAGAACCAGGTCCATTGTGTCTGTCAGTCATTTGAGCTGAACTGGTATGAAGTGGTTTTCATTTAAAAATAGTCTCTCCTTGTAATGTGTCACACAGTCTTAGGTGAGAGGAGGAGGAATATATGATATGGATCATGCCATTTAAAATGAATAGTTTTTTCTCCTGGCCTTATGCTATATGAGTTGATCATGATTTTGTTCTCATTGACTTAAAATAGGGGATTTCTTTGCTTCAGCCACTGAAATCATTAAACATAATAGTCTGCTTTGCAGGAGCAGAAAGTCCTTCAAGACAAGAAAACGACTTGCCCTCTTCCCTAAACTCTTCTGGATCATTCATCAGTTATTTTTTTGAAATAGCATCAATAATAGTGTCAAATTACTGTGGGCATCTATGGACCACTGACTGCTTTGTTCTGCTGTGACCATGCAGCTGGGGATGAAGCATGTGAGAGCTGGGGACAAAGCATTCTCTGTTAAGGGGATGGCTATGGAACAATCTTCCAGAGGAGATCAGGAAAAGCCAGAGTTTGACCAGTTACAGGAAACATTGCAAGGCCTTCCTCTTTGAAAAAGGTTTGCCACTATAAGCGATGCTCACAATTCAAGCACCCCTTTTGTTCCCACCCTGCCCCCAACACCCCCCCAAACAAAACAAAAAAATCACTACCCCAGTCAGAGTTTTGACTCCAAAAGAGATAAGTGCTAGGAACTCCATGAAGGGACTTTGCTGTAGCTATTGATTTGATATGGATGGCACTCAGATACTACGGTGATGGGTGGCAATATAAAATCCTAAAATGTATATAAGTAAGAAACTTAGCTCTAAAGTAGCTGTAGAAAAGGAATACACCATTCCTTTTAACGATTTGTTTGAATATCCCTATTGATTTCAGGTGAGTTGCAGTGCTATAATTGAAAGGAGACTTTAGTCTAGAAAGTCCACATTGAATTAATTGGGAATTTCACCATTGACGTCAATGGGAGCAAAATGCAGCCCTAAATCCTTTGGTGTAAAATACTTAAAGAAGTCTTGTTTCTCTTTAGGTATTTGGAGCTTCTTTAGCAGTGTCCACCATCTTAACTGTTGGCTTGTCTTTCTAGGCTGACCATTGATGTCATAAGGAAAACGAGTTGCTTTCACTATGATCAGCACTATGGCAAGAAGAAAGGTTGAGGAATGTGTGGGATAATTTGTTTTTACTTGCAGAAAAATGGAGCTGCACGGAAAATCTATCAGGAGAAAATTAAAGAGAGGCTGAAATAAGCAGCTATTTTGGTCTCCTCTGCTGTAGTAATGCTGAGACTGGAAAAGTGAAAGGTTTGTAAATTGGAAATTCAAATGAAGAATGAGAAAGAATAGCCAGTTTAATTCATTTTTTAGTGCTGTCTATAAAAATTATGGGCCATCTTAATAGAATGATGCATATAACTTTTTGTTTCCTACTGTATGGCAGGATTGTGTTTCTTTCCTTTATTACAAAAGATTGCTGTTTTGTTACACTTTAGCAACCATCCTTACTACAACACAAATGTCAATCCCTATTGCATTTCACATATATTTCAGTACATTTCTTAAATGTTACATTTCAACTCTTAATTACATTGATATAAAAGAGGTTGAGGCTGTGGGGGAAAGGACTATGCCTGAACGGTTCAACTGCATAAACCTCCCACAGTGAAGGAACTAAATTAATAATATTTTAAATTTACCATGAACTGATGATGAAAACTCAGTATGAAAACAAGCTACTGTGTGCTTGGCAGCCCAGAGGAAACCAATGGAAGTTATGTTTCCTTTTGAAAAGTTAGCAGTTGTCATTTTTCATTATGAGAATTAATAGCAAAATTTGATCTTCCATCAGCTTACCTATTTTAATTATTTTGTATTTAACATATCTTGTAAATTAAATGACTGGATCAAATGCAATTCAGTGCTTCTATTTATCATTTTACAGAGCTGCATGGGTATTTAAATACAAGAACGCAGTTACTGAGAGTCCCAAAGAATTAAAGGCTTTGTTTTCAGTTCTTCTGAACACCTGTGATTTGGAAGTTTTCCAGCTCAAAGATGTCAAAGCAACTGTATTCCTTATCTTTGAAGATCGGTTTGTACAGAACATTTAATTTCTAGGCTTTTATGCAATTATCAGACAAGCCACTCCAGTTTGATACTGTATACTGGAGCATAAATATTTTGTTCACACAAGCAAGAAAGGTAGCTCAGGTAATCAAATGAGATCAGGTTACCAACAGATCAACATTCCTTAAAAAGTAATAGGTTCAGGCAGCCTGGTGGGGCTGAGGCAGCATGTTCTCTTGCTATGCATGAGTTCCAGTCCAGTTCAAACATAAGCTCATGCTCCACTTGCTGAATGAAAGAATTGATTGATAATTGGTCTCCATTTGTCAGCATTTTTTTCCCATTAAGTGAAAAACAATTTCTTATAGGTTTAAGGGAGTTGAGCTGTCCCCAAGGAGAATACTGGTGCAATCCCCAGATGATAAATATTTTATCAGTTAAATTTGCATTATGTAAAATACAGCATGTAGCTGCTGGAACCAAAATTGCAAAGAAAATACTGGAGTGTTATATAGAATTTGCCTTTAAGTCACTTTACAAATTAATTTACACACACACAAAACAATCTTTCTTGATAGCATTATTCGGCTCTTGTAAGTTGTTAGATGTAATGCAGTACATTTGTAACAGTTTCCAGAATTAGTGTCAACAAGGGATGTAATTTATTTGCAGGAAATACATGTATGTGAATTTCAAAACAATTTTGCTACAAGCAATAATTTCATTGTGAGTTAATTATTTTTCCAATTCCACAATTAGTCACTGATTCTGCATACACTTACACTTGGGCTTAATTTTTCTACAGTGCCTTCCTATTTAGATTAATGAGGCTGCCCACATGCATAAAGTTAAGCATATGTATAAATGTTTGCCAGTAAAGGCTTTAAGTAGGATTTCTGGGTCACATGACAATGGGATGAAGGTTGCAGATTCATATCACTTTCAATAGATTTTGAAGAAAGCACAATATTGAGGCTTGCTTGGAAAAAAGAATAAATTGATTATATTCTATATTCTACCACTCATGCTGTTTCACCTATTCATCAACATTGTCTAAACCCAGAAGTACCAAATGTGTCAAAACAGCAAAGAATCCTGTGGCACCTTATAGACTAACAGACGTTTTGGAGCACGAGCTTTCGTGGGTGAATACCCACTTCCTCAGATGCATGTAATGGAAATTTCCAGGGGCAGGTATATATATGCTAGCAAGCAAGCTAGAGATAACGAGGTCAGTTCAATCAGGGAGGATGAGGCCCTGTTCTAGCAGTTGAGGCAATGCCAATTACAGAACCAGTTTCTCCTCTCTTGGTTTTCACACCTCAACTGCTAGAACAGGGCCTCATCCTCCCTGATTGAACTGACCTCGTTATCTCTAGCTTGCTTGCTAGCATATATGTACCTGCCCCTGGAAATTTCCATTACATGCATCTGAGGAAGTGGGTATTCACCCACAAAAGCTCGTGCTCCAAAACGTCTGTTAGTCTATAAAGTGCCACAGGATTCTTTGCTGCTTTTACAGATCCAGACTAACACGGCTACCCCTCTGATACAAATGTGTCAAAACTCTGATTTATTGTTTTTTGAATTATTTATTTTTCTGCATTGTATTTTTTCTTCTTATGCATTACAATCTGTTTTTCTAGTTTTATAGCTATACAAAACATGATGGCAATTTTCTTTTAGGATGGATTTTCTTATTGCTTGCTGTATGTGATTGAAAACCAAGGTTTTCTCAGGATGCCCCTGAAGCAGTGCACCACCATCTGCATATGTTCTAAGAGATATGGACAGAAGCTCTCACAGAAATATGGACTTGTAGTAGAGAGCCTAATACCACTTAAGAGGAAATCTCCTTATTTCCATCTGACTGAGGTTTGTTTAGCTGATCAGCATAGGAAAGTTCAGTTCTTGCAACAAGTTCCAGTCTGGAACAAGTTTAGGTTATCCTTACTATTTACCTTTCATAGTGAGACCTCCACTCCCTGCAGCTTCTTCTGGTGCATCCCCAGCCACAGCAACTGAGAGTTCAGTGTGCTTCTGAAGTACCAGATATAGGCACATCATGTACTTTGCTGATCAGTGAAACCCTTCACTGCACCCAGGGGCATGCTCAAAGCAGGGCAAGCAGGGGCACAGTCCCCATAATCAGGGGGAGGCACAGAACTTCTCTGGCGCCAGGGTGTGTGGGAGGTGGGGGGGAGGAAAGAGTGAGCTCCTCCAGCACCGGGGCTGTGGCCAGCGCACAGAATGCATGCCTTCAAAAGCCTCCAATTTTTATTCCTGTGAACACCCCTGACTGCATCAAATTAAAATGGGGCTAGCGGGGCCCGTGTTGTTGCCGTTTGGAAGAGATCTGCAGAACTTTCTTAAAGATTCCTGCTGAGGAAGGGAACAGTGAGTGGCCTAGTGACACTGCATCTTCCTCAACCTTAGGACTTCTATAAGGAGTCATGAGATGCCTTCCCGAAATGATTGTATTTCTTGAGCTGAGGTGAGATGCCCCACATTAAAGGCTAAGGAATTACAGGAAGGGGGTTGTCAAAGGGTCTGGACATGTGAAATAAGATTTGGATAAGAATCCAAACTTTTTGGGTCTTATCTAACCTGAACTTGACTCCCAAAACTTTTAAGGTCTACTCATTATTAGTCCTAATTAGGCCTAAAGAGTATTAAAAAGGATACACGTATATAAAATTGTCTCTTAGGGTATTCCTACTGTCACAAGATTCTGATCATATTCTGGAATATGGCAAAATACTGTGTAAACAGATCCTGTAGGTCACATTGTCTTACAACATAATACATTATAAAATATTCTGTGTATATTTTGCAAGAAAGTCTACAACTCCTCCTTGTATATCGGTTTTTTGTATCTGAGTACACACTATGTAAGAATGTTTGAATGGCATGCAATTGTTTTGAGAACAGGGCCCTAAATGTATAAATAAATCCCAACCAGTTTTCTTCCAGGCAAATTAATTCAGGCTGCTTTACTGAACTAAATGATTTTATGTCTGCATGAATCATAAGAAATCAAAAAGAAATTAGGTTTCTGGTGTATATGGGAAATCCACATCTTAAATAAACTTGATCTTTTAAAATACACTGCTTCTTTATATTGTGGAGGCCCCATAAAGCAATATTAATTTTATTTAAGTCTCAACTCTGATTTTAATGTGGTAAAGTTTAAGCAAAAACCTTAAGGAATTTGCAACAATCTGCACAATTTTATAAAACAGAAGCTAAATATATTGTCCAGACTGAACCTGCTCTCTCTCTCATTCCTTATTCAGTTGTTCCTTATGTTAGCAAAATCCCCCCTAAAAATCCATAGAAGTTTTACCTGAATAAAGATTGAGTAAAGGTTTCAGGAATTGTTCCACATTATTGAACATCTTTTGACCTGAAATGAATGACCGCCTCTCTCTCACCAAAACCAATCAATCAAACACAAACTATGAATCATGTAGTTTCCAACTGTCTGATTGTGTTAGGCATTAGTAATTAATATTATATATAACATTTTGTTCTGCATTTTACCATATACATTGTGATTTGCATTTCTACAGGGACAATTTTAAACCAGGGACGCAATAACTGTAATAATAATAACTAGGGCCAGACTCTGATACCTTTACTGCTGTTAGTATCACCTGATTTCACAAGTAGTCTGTTTGAAGTCAATGAGGATGCTTGAGGAGTAAGGTACTATTCAGTGTGAGTGAGGAGATCAGCATCTGGCCCTTAGTACTTTTAGAGCACTACTTCATTTAATTAACGTACCTGCTGTTACAGCCCAGCCAATAATCTTAACAAGAGTTGCCTTAATGGTTTCAAAAGCAAATCACTGTCACTCCCTGCTTATGTAATATGGGTGAGATGTGCCCTTCTCACACATAGACCAAGTCAGTTGGTAAGGGTTGCTGGGAAAAGAAATATTCTCCCCCACCTGTGGACTGGAATGTTTATATAGGAATATCTAGAAACATTTCCAAATGATGGGCCCAAGTAACTTTGATGTAATTTTACCTGAGTAAAAATTTAGGGCAGATCGCCCTTCCTATGGAAAAGTTCACAGAAAAGGACTGGAAGGAGAAAAACTCCGTTAGGTTCTTCTCACTGAATTCTCACCAGAATGTCCCATCGGGCATAGGGGCCTCCCTTCATCTCCCTTCCCCCACGAAGGAAGCTGTTCAACCCATGGGTCCCGTGAGATCTGGTGGAGATCCTGTATCTCTCAACCAGTTTCCTGGCAGTGCAGCTATATTGGAGCATACTTGCCTTCCACTGCTCCTGGAGCCTCCCAAGAGTAGGTTCCACAGTGCAGATGGTCTCTGCCTCTATCTCTGTTCATACTTTCTTAGAATATATTCACTAGACTAAGAGCCACTGCTGGGTTTTGGGGAGGGGCAATGCATACAGTGCACCTGCTCCCTGCCCCCAGCCTACCCCCAAATCTTGCATTCCCCTCCTGCAAGATTGCACCCTATTGATTTCAATGGCAGCTCAGGGTACTTAGCACCTTGCAGGATCAGTGGCTTAATGAGGAGTAATGGAATAAAAGATGAGCCATTTAGAATGGAGGCTGTATGTTAGGAAAATTTCCCCAGTGGTAAGAACTACTAGATTGTGAACAGTATTCTCCCAAGGAAATGATGTCACTCTGTCGTGTAAACCTTAGGCAGCAGAAAAATTCCCAGGTATAAGGCAACCCTGGACTACAAGTGCTACTTGAATTTTCAAGTCCACTTACAAAAATAATTCAAATTAATATCTTTTAGGAGGCTTCAGTGTGTTCCTGTTATCCTTGGGGAATGTTTTTGTACCATTCTTAATATTGGGGTGTTCTGGTACCACTTGATATCAGGATGTGTTTGCATGAGTACTCTGTGACTAGCACTTCTTAGGAATGTGTATATCTGCAATATCAGTCCTGTTCTTGCCATATTCTGTAAGCAGGTCCTGCCTCATACCAGGCCTCTGATACAAGGGCTTATGTCTCAGGCTTTCTTACTACTATAGCTAGTACCCAGGGCAAACACCTGTATGGAAGTGAGCCTCAATTTGGCCTTATATTAGGAAAGGGGTGAAAATGCCAGTGAGATAAAAAGCTGGAGGAAGATTGGAAATATAAGCAAGAAATGATGTGAGATTCATACTGGAATAATTCAGACTATTGCAGAAGAAAAATAAAACACAGATACTTAACAGGAGGGAGGAATTTTGAAAGTTGCACTGCCAATAGAGACTTTCTGTAGGGGTAATAGTGAAAAGCAAATAATGAGTTTGCAATGCAATGTGGGTGAAATTAATGCAGCCCCATTGCTTGATCAATTTTTAAACCAGCCTTGGCAAAGCACTGGTGAATATACTGTGGGAAACAATCTTGCTCTGACATGGAGAAGATGACTGAATAGGCCTTTTCCACTCTAATACAGGGTTGGCAATTCTGTGTACTATGTAACATCAATAGTCGCTCATGATATGGAAGTAGGAGATCAGTGTGCAAATGAAACTTGGCCATGGTATGTGGCCTGATCCTGCAGTCCTTATAGAAGGAAAACTTCCAGATTAGTTATGGGCATATTTTCTGACTGAAAATTCCCACTGAGATCAGTGGAGTCTTTTACCTACATAGATTACTGGAAGCCTAGGCACTTAGATGGTTTGATTTATAGGCCAGAAGTTTTTAGGAAAATATTCTTAATGTCTTCCTTATACATAAATAAGTCAAAGTGACTTTGATTTCCTTGCATTCCCAACTCTCCGTGAGGTCAGTCTGCACTGACTGTACCTTAGTTTTCTTTTGATTTGGACAGTTTAACTTAAGCAAAATTTGTACAGTTCAAAGACTGCAATTCTAAAGTGTAAAAAGAAATAGATCTGATGTTAGCTCCTGTTATTTATTAGGCAGAATTGTTTTGATATTGGAGCATTGCAAATCTCTTTGGGGATGGCCATTATCCAATATTTGTGTAAAGCTATTTGAACACTCCGTTATCCCCCTGGATGCTTCTCTTCCTCTTGCTGGACATCCTGAAATGATAATGACCAGGCAGTGCTTATTTGTGGAATTTACTGACAGATTACTTACTCCCTAAACCCTGCAGATCTCAGAGAAGATTACGATGCTGCCAGGCAGATAAAGACAGTGAGTGTTTTTCTTTTTGTTCCCTCACTAGTTGTTTAATTTAAAATGTATTAAATTTGGTATTTAAATAAATTAACTGACAGCTGTAAGAGATCAGTTTTATAACACACAGCACGGTGCCTGATATTTGCAAATAGAAAGGTCTTAAAGGAAAAAAAGATGGTTGTAGAGAGATTGACAAAACTAATGCAAACTTTCCAATACAAGGTAGTCTTTTTTATTCTTGTGTACAGTATGATTACTAGGCATGCCGTTTTCACCACTTATTACTGTATGTACAGCTAAAAAAGTATTTCAAGTAGAAAAAGATGTCATCCTGGAGGTACTGTGACAACAAACTATGCACTTTATTGTTGTCACAATATGCTCTACCACAAGCTCCGCTATTTTGGCATGTATGTTCCTGCAAATCATGCTGCAGGGAGTTACAACCTTTTATTAAAGGGATGAACAGCTGGATACGCTCCAGACAATTTTTATGCCTTCCCTGGGGCCTCTAAAGATAAGTTTTATAAAATCTGTAGCTTGAAAGAACATTCTTTGAGAGAAACTCCTCCCTGCCCCCCACACACTAACACATAAATAATGCATTCTATTGTATTCTATACTATCCTGGCATGTGGTCTGTCTGGGGAAAATGTTCTGTAAATAATAAAATCCAAAATTCCCTTCCTGTGTTCATCCACAAGAATCTTCACCTAGTGTGACCTGAGCTCTGTATTATAATAAAAAATGAAAGCAGTGCCTATGATCGGACACTAAACCTGCTAAATTATAAAGTATGACCACCAATGACTTGTTGTTTATTATTTGTTTAACTCTAACAGCATCTTAGTGCAAAACAGAACAAAAAGAGGAAGAATGTCTTATTCTTCTGCACCAGATAGGGACTGGCTACAGAGTTTGCTTATACACACCAGATGTGTTCATCATAAGATCCTTTAATATTTTGCTCTGAGGTTTGATTAAATAAGGTATTTTGCATGTCGTGCCACCTAGTGGCTAAGCAGTATTCCATTATACCTCCCTGTGACAGAGTGCAGGGTGTGAGTAGGTGAGCCTACACTCTGATCACTTAGATGCAAATTAGCATCCCTGGAGAAGCTGACTAAGGTCTGGTGGGCTGGGTGGGTGTGTGTAAAAACTCAATTGATGCCATCAGCCCAGGGCAGATAAGAACAGGAAGGAAGTGCAGGGGGGGAGAGAGGGACGAACAGGGCTAGCTTAGTCTAGTCATACAGAGAATGTCTGCACAGCAACTAGACACGTATGGGTGACCTATGTTAGCCAGCTTGGGCTGGGGGGCTGTTTCATTGCTGTGTAGACTTCTGGACTCAGGCTGCAGCCCGGGCCCTAATACCTGGCAGGGTGGGAGGGTCTCAGAGCTCAGGCTCCAGCCCTCGCCTGTATGTCTACACAGCAATGAAACAGTCCCACAGCCCAATCCCTGTGAGCTCAAGTCAGCTGACCCAGGTCAGCCTCAGGTTTTTCTTTGCTGTGTGTAGATATGATCACAGAGGTCTCAGAGTAGGGGGACTTCTGTTCCTCTCGTGTCCTACTGAGAAAGTCTAAAGCTCAGCAAATATTGTAAACAGGCAGGAGCAAGGGGGACTGAGGTGATATTGGTGTAGAGAAACAAGCATAAAGTTTCACTGACAGCACACCCTGTGGAGTCCATATGGTTTCTGGTGAGAACAGGATGGGGGTGGAGTTATGCCCTGTTACATTTGGGGCCTTGTCCAGGATCATGATTCCCCCAGCTATTGTGACAGAAGATCATATGGGGAAAGCTGGTTCGCAGAGTTGGCATTTGGGTGATGGAGCAGACCCTGTAATGGTTAGTGGAGCAACAAAAAAAGATGCAGAAAGCTATACAATCATTCCAGGAATCCTACTTCATGGAATGGCAGTCCCTCCTTGCATGGAAGGCTAAGCAGCAGAAGAGTCTGCAGGAGTTCATAAAGGAGCAAGCACAAGTGCAGGAGCAACTGATATGCGGTCTGGTGAGTCTTGCAACTGGTGACAGCGCTAGGATACAGGGGGAGAGCCTGTGTATGATGGTTAAAAATTTTTTAGACAACTAGATGTCCTCAAGTCACCAAGGCCTGATGAAATACATCCTTGTATACTCAAGGAGCTGACTGAGGAGATATTTGAGCCATTAGTGATTATCTTTGAAAGGTCATAGAAGACAGGAGAGATTCCAGAGGATTGGAAAAGGGCAAATATAGTGCCAATCTATACAAAGGAAAATAAGGACAACCTGGGGAATTATAGACCAGTCAGCTTAAGTTCAGTACTCGGAAATATAATGGAGCAAATGAGTAAGCAATCAATTCCCAAACACCTAGAAGATAATAAGATGATTAGCAACAGTCAGCATGGATTTGTCAAGAACAAATTGTCTCAAACCAACCTAATAGCTTTCTTTGACTGGGTAACAAGCCTTGTGAATAGAAGAGAAGTGGTAGCTGTGGTATATCTTGACTTTAGTAAGGCTTTTGTTCATGTCTCGCATGACCTTCTCATAAACAAGCTAGGGAAATACAACCTAGATGGAGCTACTATAAGGTGGGGGGATAACTGGTTGGAAGAAAAACATTCCTAGAGAGTAGTTATCAGTGGTTCATAGTCAAGGTGGAAGGGCATAATGAGTGGGGTCCTGCAGGGATTAGTTCTGGGTCTGGTTCTCTTCAGTATATTCATCCATGATTTAGATAATGACACACAGAGTACACTTATGAAGTTTGCAAACAATACCAAGCTGAGAGGGGTTGCAAGTGCTGTGGAAGATAGAATTAAAAATCAAAATTATTTGGAAAAACTGGAGAAATGGTCAGAAGTAAATAGGATGAAATTCAATAAGGACAAAAGCAAAGTACACCACATAGGAAGGAACAATCAGTTGCACACATACAAAATGTGAAATGACTGCCTAGGAAGGAATATTGCAGAAAGAGATCTTGTGTTATAGATGATCACAAGATATATATGAGTCAACAGTGTAACACTGTTGGAACCAAAGCAAACATCATTCTGGAATGTATTAGCTGGAATGTTATAAGCAAGACATGAGAAGTAATTCTTACACTCTGCTCCACGCTGATTAGGCCTCAACTGGAGTATTGTGTCCAGTTCTGAGTGCCATGTTTCAGCAAAGATGTGGACAAATTGGAGAAAGTCCACAGAAGAGCAACAAAAATGATTAAAGGTTTAGAAAACATGAACTATGAGGGAAGATTGAAAAAATTGGGTTTGTTTAGTTTGGAGAAGAGAAGACTGAGAGGGAACTGTGACAGATTCCCCCTAGGGAGCCACCTGGAACTGGGGTACCAATGACTAAGCCCTTTGTCTCACCAGCCTGGGCTCCCTCTCACACTGTGCTGCTGTGACAAGCTGTAGACTGCTCCCTATCCAGCATTCACACAGGCAGGGACACACCCAGCCCCAGTTATGAATGCTCTGCCCGCCATTGCATGAACCAGCAAGAGAGGCTCCAGCCAAAATACCGGCAGCCTGGGACCCTGGAGCTGTACTATGATGCCCTGGTCAAAAGCCCAACCAGTACTGATTAGCGCAATTTCCCAGTTTGCCCCTCCCTTGTTGTGGAGAGGAATATGCACAAAACCTTTGGTGACTGAGATGAGGTTTTCTCCAAACACTTCACTCAAACCACAGTGTTTTAGGTAAAATATAAAACAGATTAGCTACAGAAATTTAGATTTTAAATTATTATAAGTGATAGCAAACAGATCAAAGTTTATTAGCTAGCAAATAAACAAATTAAGCAGTGTCTTGGCCAGTTAGTTAGTTCAAGCAGGTTAGTTTTTGCATACACTGGCAGGCTTCCCTCTTTCCTGCCTGGGGTCTCCCTTCCCCAGTTCAGTCTTTGTTCCTTAGGTATTTTCACATGTTCTCTTGTGTGTGGACTGAGACCCTCTCATGATGCAGGGCTGGGGGGGGGGGAGGAATAGCTCAGTGGTTTGCACATTGGCCTGCTAAACCCAGAGTTATGGCCTCAATCCTTGAGGGGGTCATTTAGGGGTCTGGGGCAAAAATCTGTCTCAGGATTGGTCCTGCTTTGAGCAGGGAGTTGGACTAGATGACCTCCTGAGGTCTCTTCCAGCCCTGATATTCTATGATGTCATTTCCCTCTTTTATATCTTCTTCCAACTTGCTGGTGTTCCATTCTGTCATAGACCTGCTCCATCGCTGCAAATTCCAAAACAATGTGCCCAATCAAGGCCTCTGTCTTGGACAAAATTATTTAATAGTTTAAAAACCTCTTCACTTGTTGCTTTTGTTGGAAGTGGACAGTAAAACCAAAATTCCTTTTTTAAATCTGTTGCTATAGCAAAACAAATATACACCAGTAACTGTGCAGCATTTGATATATTGGTAGACTCATCTATCAGTGTTCATCATAGCCCATATTATTCCATTCCATCTAGGAACTCCTCTTTTACATCAGTGGCCCTCTCAGCAATATGGCATGAAACTGTGTCTTTAGTAAGTGGGATCGTGTCTAGCTGTGATGCTGTTTTCTCTCCTATCATCACAGCACACATATCCTTTGCACCTGGAAGTAGTAGTTTCTCATGAATGTTGTGTGGCTTACCAGCTTTGACAATGCATAAAGCTACACAGTAAGAAGACTCAGTAGCCTTCATGTTAACAGTGCTGTACGTGCCAACAGCTTTTTTTATCATTGTAACAGGGTCAGCACCCACCTCTCATGAGCACCCCCTCTGGTTGGGTGTGTTCACGATCTTTAAACCAGTCCAGCCCTGGTATGGGGCTGTATCCATAGGGCTTCCTCCCTGGGGACACTATCTTCCTGTGGCCCTCCCCAGGCTTAGTCTCCACTCAGTGTCTGCAGCCAGCCAGGAGCTCCTTCATTGCTTCCCTGGTCCCTGCTTGCAAACTGTCTTTGGTGCAGTCCTAGCAGCCAACCAGGAGCCTTTCACTCCCCCTGTCCCTGCCCCCACTTAGCTGTCCATTGTGCTGCAGTTCCTTCAGCCAGCTAGGCATGCAGTCATTTCTTCTCCAGCTTCCAGCAGCAACCAAGTGGTGCTTTGTTCTGCAGCTCTTTTTATATGGCTCTCTTGGGCCCTGATTGGCTGCTTCCCCTGCAGCCACTCTAGCCCATTTGGAGGACCTCTCCACTACTGCTTTCTTGGGATGGCTGTAGCAGAATCCTAAGGCCTCCAACAGGGGCCTTTAGGCCTAATCCACCCCATCATAGTCCTCTTAACTCGTTGAGCTTCCTCTGAAAAAAAAAAAACAACCTTCTATGGGTTTAGATACCAAGAGGTAGGGTGTCTTGTTTCGAGATGCCAGCATAGCTTGCAGGGCTGCATACTTTTGTTTGCAGTATTTTTTTTTTTTGCAGTACTTTGCTGCATACAACATGTTTAGGCCTCGGTGCATTGCTGGACCCACTCCACATAATGCCCAGTTTAAAATGAGGTTTGTCATATTTTCAGCTTCTATGTTTTTGGTCCACTGCTGTCCACAGTTTATGGTCCACTGCTGTCCACATTTCAGCCTGCGTTATATGCTTTTCTCCCTTTGTCACAAAACGGTCCATTTTCTCATACAACCTGTCACTATAAATGCGCTGCTGATAATGTTTTCATGTTTTGGGGCAAAAATCATGCAACGGATGTCTGACCTGTCACAGTTGCTAACAGAGCCCTGTGTGGGACTAGTGAAGAGTCCTGTGCAGTTGTGGCTCCTGCTGGCACCCTGGGTTCTCGCTGTCAGAACCGCTCAGCTCTGGCTCTGGCTCTCAGCTCGGGCTGCTGCTGTCAGAGCAAAGTGCATTGTAGCTCCCCCTTTCAGCCCAGGCTCCTGCTGTCAGAGTGGAGCAGGCTGCAGCTCCGCCTGTCATCCTGGGCTCCCACTGCCAGGCTGTGGCTCTGGCTCTCAACCTGGGCTCTCGCTGACTGTGGCTCCCACTATCAGCCCTGGATTTGCGTGGCCCTTCTGCATGAGCTCCAGCTACCCAGAACTGACAGCTGGAGCTATTTAAAAAAAAAACACAGCTCACACCTCCCTTTACACATTTCTATGCCTCCCTTGGGAGGATCATACTTTGAGACCCGCTGGCCATGAGTGCAGAGGACTGGACTAGATGACCTCTCGATGTCCCTTCCAATCCTATGATTCTATGGGCCCCAGAGACAACCCTGATGCACTTTTATTAACTTTAGAGAGAGTAGTAATGGGAGCCAGATGGGATAAGGGATCATGAGCCCTCCATGTGTCAATCTATTTGTCAGGAGAAGCCCAGGTGGTCTACATGGCCTTTAGTGAGGAAGGGCCTGGGACCATGATAGAGTAAAGGCGGCTGTCCTGGACAGAGTTGGCCTTCTGGGCAAAATTTTTTTTTATTTACCTAGAAAAAATAGTCCATAGTGACCAGGTAATGATGTCCTCTGAATTCGCGCAAATCTGCAGCTAGTCTCTTCCAAGATCTGCCTGGTAGAGGTGTTGTTGTTAGTAAAGGTTCTTTGTGTTATGTTGGTCTGTTAGTTTTGCAATGTTCACATGCAGACATTTTATTCTATATGTCCTTTCTGATGCCCGACTACCACACTGACTGGCTGGCCCATTCACAGCATTTAGTTAATCATTGATGGCCTTCATGGATGAGGTTTAGAATTTCTCCTCTCATTTCATTTGAAATTGTGATGCAATTGCCTTTATTCACAAGTCCATTTAACTCACTTAATTATTTCACTTCCTTCGTCCATCAGCCACTGCTAATGTAACTTAGAACTTCCTGAAGCTGTGTTCTGTTGAGGTTATTTTTAGTAGCTGTCATTGTTTTCTTGATGTTGGTTTGTATGTGTCCAAAGCATCCATGTATGCCTTTGTCATCTTTGATCTCATGAGTAGTGAGTGTGATGATGGGCTTCATGACAGAGTGTCTGGTACAAGTAGATTACTCCAAAGAACATATTTAGCAACTGGGTTAAATCACAGTAGCTCAGTGGCATCTCAGCTGTGCTTGATCCAAGTCTTTTCCGTTGATGAGGGTTACACACAATTTATGGTCTGTTGATGTAAATGAATCCAGTCCACACAGATATCTGTAAAAGTTCTCACGTGCCCATGCACTTGCCAGGCACTCCTTTTCAGTCTGTGTGTGTCATTTTTCTGCTTCTGTGAGTGTTCAAGAGCAAAATGCACCTGGCTTCTACCAAGAGCTGTGTTATTGCAGCCATACACCACCTAGCCATAGCTGGCAACATCCACACTGACCGTTGTGGCTTTGTTCACATTACAGTGCTTGAGAACTAGAGATGCTGAGATCATTTATTTTACCTTTTTGAAGGCAATTTCTTTATTTTGGTCTCCATAGCCAAGATGTCTTTAACATTTCATTCAGTAGTTTTGTCACTGTAATAAGGTCTTGTGAGTATTGATCAAGGTACTGTAATTTACCATCCCCACTATACATTTCAGGTCTGGTACATTAGTTGGTCCATTCAGTTCTTGAATTGCTTTTATTTTTTTAGGGCTAGGACTGATTCCATCTCTGTTTACTATCTGTCCCAAAAATGTGATTTGGGATAGGCAGAAAATGCAAATTTCCTTGTTTATCTTCAGCCAGATTGACTGATTAGGCTTATGACTTCATTGAGGGTTTTGTTGTGTTCTTCTATCCATGTTCCATATATCAAAATGTCATCCATGAAAACTACAGCTCCATTTGTGTTTGTTAGCAGGTCTGCCATCTTACTTTGGAAAATGTCAGGTGCACTGGTAATCCCAAAAGTAATCTTCAGAGGTAAAATTTCCCAAAGGGTTTGATAAATGTGGTCAGCTTGGAGAATACTGTAGCTACTTTTAGTTTTGGGAGGAAGTCTTCCAGTATTGGGAGGGTATATTTTTCTCTCATAACAACTTCACTGGGTCTTTTAAGATCCACACAGACTTGTATTTTTCCATGCTGCTTTATAATTGGTACAACTGGGGAACACTATGCTATCGGCTCAGAGATTTTCTCGAGTATTCCAATCCACTCCATTCTTTTAAACTAAGTTTTCACTGTATGAAGTAAAAGGATAGCAATCCTACAAGGTGTTTGTACACTATATAGTTCAAAATTGTCTCTTAAGATTATTTGTACTGGATCTCCTTTCTCACTAGGCCCATCATGGCTGCCACACTATGGCAGAGAAGGTGGTTGGTCTTTCATCCTGTGATCATATGCACTCTGAATGAATACCTTTTTGTCTTTAAAAGTTGTTTCCATGGTGAACAGGCCCGTGCAGTTCAGAAAACCTCTGGGGATAATCAGAGCTGTGTCAGGTGACTTCTGCTCTAGGAAGGGTTAAAGGTGATTGTTAGGAGCTGACATCACTGTTATCTCAGAAGAGACTGAGTGAATTTTAAAGTCAATAGTCTTGCCATGAATATTCAGTTTCACTCTCCAGGCAAATTCTATGTCATTGCAAGTGTTAGATTCCAGAAACAACGGCTCTTGATTAGCTGTAATATGAGTCAACAGCCTGACTGCTTCAATGTGGTAACCAGCTGCACAATGTCCATATTTCATGCATTTATTACACTATGTGCCTCTAGCTGGACTTGCATCCTGTCTTGGGATATGACTTTTTCTACATCGTGTGCATGTAGGCTGGAATTTGTCTTTCTTCGCCTGGGAGTCCCCTCTCCTTGCCTCAGAAGCTTTATTATAATGACTTAACATTCAAGTGTCAAGTTTCTAAGCTAGTGTCAGGTTTTTCAATTTTGTCAAGTTGCTCTAGTTTCTGCTGTCTCAGCTCAGATTGTGTTGCTCTCTGTATAGCTGTGGCTAGGGTTACATCTGTCTTCACCTGTATCTGCTGTGAAAGATTTTTATCTACTAACCCAATAACCATCCTGTCTCTGATACTTTCATTTTTTGCATTCCCCAAATCACAATTTTCAGCTACTATATGCAGAGTGCTTATGAAACATTCACCATTTCCCCCTTGGTCTTGAATTCTCTGATGGAAACATGCTTATTCATAAACCACATTTCTCTGAGGTATAAAGTATACATCAGACATAGCCAGAGCCCCTTCATAGTCATCTTGGTGATTGTCTTTGGCAAAGTCAAAGGATTTAAAGAGATGCTGTCATAAACAGATAGTGAAAGGTTAATGTCTCTTTTACCTGTAAAGGGTTAAGAAGCTCAGTAAACCTGGCTGACACCTGACCAGAGGACCAATTGGGGGACGAGATACTTTCAAATCTCGGTGGAGGGAAGCCTTTGTTTGTGCTGTTGTTTTGTTCTTTGTTCGCTCTTGGGGCTAAGAGAGGCCAGACGTGCAACCAGGTCTTTCTCCAATCTTTCTGAAACAGTCTCTCATGTTCAAAATAGTAAGTACTAGCTAGAAAAGGCCGATTAGTCTTATGGTTGTTTTCTTAACTTGTGAATGTGTATTTTGCTGGAAGAATTTTTACCTCTGTTTGCTGTAACTTATATCTTAGGCTAAGGGGGAGGGAGTCCCTCTAGTCTATATAAGCTGAAGACCCTGTAAACATTTTCCATCCTAATTTTACAGAGATAATTTTTACTTTTTCTTTCTTTAATTAAAAGCTTTCTTTTTTAAGAACCTGATTGATTTTTCCCCCCTTGTTTAAGACCCAAGGGGATTGGGTCTGAACTCACCAGGGACTGGTGGGGGGAAAAGAGGGAGAGGGAAAGGTTAATTCCTCTCTGTTTTAAGATCCAAGGAGTTTGGATCAGTGTAATCTCTCAGGGTAACCCAGGGAAGGGAAAGTCTGGGAGGGGGAAAGGAGGGGGAATGGTTTATTTCTCTTTGTTTTAAGACCCAAGGGGTTTGGATCCTGGGTCCCCTGGGACTGTTTTGGGGGGACAGGGAGTGTACCAGACACTGTAATTTCTGGTTGGTGGCAGCGCTATCAGATCTAAGCTAGGAATTAAACTTAGAAGCGTATATGCAGGTCCACACTTTTTGGACGCTAAAGTTCAAAGTGGGAAAAATACCTTGACAGATGCTCTGCCTGCTTCCTCATAGCATAAATTAAAGAAGATACCTGTAGATCGTCAGTTTCTTTGTGAAGTTTGTTTGCCATTTGAAATCTTGCAAAATACTGCTTCCAGTATGTCCATTGTGAAGGTTTGTCAAAACTGAATTTCTCTGGGGGCATTGAAGAGTGGCATGTTAATGAGAACCTGCACCTCTGTTGCTTTGTTCATTCTGTTTCTGTTGTTAGTTTACTCCTGACACCTCATGTTCCTGTATCAGTTATGGACTGGTTATAGAGCTTGTTTATACATACTAGATGTGTTCATCAGGAGTTCCTTCAATGCTCTGGCAGGTATGGTTGAAGTTCATTTAAATAAGGTATTTTATGCACAGTGCCACCTAGGGGCCAAACAGTATAATACAGTTTAGCATTCCATTGCAAAGCATATACTGCCTTCAAAGAGAGTACAGTGTCTATGTATGCAAACAAGGTAATACATATGGCGCAGAGCATAATCAGGTGTACTATGTTTGGGTTCTCTGTATATGTGGTGTGAGGAAAAGGTGGATAATATATCTTTCTCGAGTGAGAGGATTAGGGTTCATAGGCTTTGTGGAAGGGGGTGTATTTTAAGGAGGAGAGAGTACAGGTCTGATGGACTAGCTCAGGGAGGAAGCAACCAAGCATACTTTATCTACACATTATTTAAATAGGAAGGTGAAATCAATATTCTTATTCTGTAGTGTAAAACTTAGACAGCAGAGAGGTTAGAATTTCCAGGTGTAAGAATGATAATCCAGGATTAGAAAGACTATTTGAATCTTCATGGTAACTCAAAAAATTCATTCCAAATGGTTTGGAAATGAACAATAAACAAAAGCATAATGCTGTTATATTGAGCTGAGCTGGAGGAGACATCCACAGAAATGCAGTGTGGTTCATTGTTCGCTCCAGTCTTAATATTTTCATTATTGAGCTGGAAGAAGGGGTAGATAGGAGAGGGCAGAATGTCAGACACAATACCTTCCATCACTCTAGGGAAGTGCAGACGCTGTAACACTGCTGAATGAGTTGGGCTGGGGCCTGCTGCTTTCGGGGTGGCTAGTCTTGGAGTGAGAGGCACTCACCCTGAACAGCCCTTGTGTTTGGGACAGTGCAATGGCTGCAACTGTGGCTAATCCTACTCAAGCGGAATTTTCCTTACACCCTCTTTCCCTATTGCACACCTTTATAGAAGGGAACCTCACTTTGGCTTTGTAGCAAAGGGCTTAAAACAGAGCAGGAGAGGGCAGTGTCTGGGATCAAACAATTCCCAGGCTGAGTGGGGAAGTAGGCTCAGCTATGGCCACGCCTCAGTCAGGGCTCAGCTGGCCCTTATAAGAGGGCAGTGGGCCACGAGCACCAACAGACTCTCTATCCTGTTGAGAGGGAGGGATCTGACTGCTGGGAGCGTACCAAGGTACCTGAGCTGGAGGAGGACTAGGGGAAGGCCTAGGGAGCTGGGGAGCTCCAGCCTGGAAACCCCCAGGCTGCGGCCTAGTGGAAGGCCAAATAGGTACTGGGATTGCAGGGGGCAGCCCAAAGGGGTAGGCAGAGGCAGTAGGTCCAAACCCAACCTTGTCTGTGATGAGTGGCTTATACTGCAGTCTGCCCAGTGAATGGGGGCTAGATGGAGACAAGGCAGTAGCTAAAGACTGAGGCGAGGTGGGGATAGTGGGTGGGGTTCCCCCAGGGAGGGGAGACCCAGAGACTGAAGGGTGTACTGCCAGGGGGCTGCACCCCTGCATGCAAAGGGCACCAGGTCCAGGAAGGACATGGGGGCCAGCGGAAGCGGGACACCAGCTGACAGAGGGCACTCCTGAAGCTGGAAGCTAATTCCCTGAGCAACCAGCAGGAGTCCCGCGTGGCTACAAGTGGTGGAGAATGTGGGCATGTGCAGTCTGCCCCCGATACAAGGGGCCAGGGCAAGGACAGCAGGGACAGGACCCTAACTGGACCACGAGAAGTCCCGGGCAGCACAGAGGCGGGGAGCCTGCTGCAGGTGCTGGGTACCCGGACACATTAGGAGGCATTGCCCCCTCAGGGAACTGAGTGGCAGCTAGAGGAGGTGACTGTGGGCCCAGAAGGGCCAGAATTAGAGGCAGAATTGGTCGCGGGGACGGAGGGGATCCCGAAGGAGGTTGAGACCCAGACTGTCACTGGGCCGGTCTCCAATAAAGAAACCCAGACTGAGTGGGCCCGTCAAGAGGCTGGGGCCCAGAAGGCAGCGGAGGCTCCAGGCACCAGCACATCGAGCCGGTGCCTGGGGCGGCATGCCCACAGAGGGTGCCCTGCTGGTCCCTGCAAGGGCAGCAGTGAGGCTGCCTTCGGCGGCGCGCCTGCGGGAGGTCCGCTGGTCCCGTGGATTTGGCAGCAATTCGGCGGCGGGTATGCTCAATCCGCGGGACCGGAAGACCTCCTGCAGGCAAACGGCCGAATTCACGGGACCGGGAACCTCCCGCAGGCAAGCTCCTGAAAGGCAGCCTGCCTGCCATGCTTGGGGCAGCAAAAAAGCTAGAGCTGCCCCTGCCAGGAAGGCTACATCCAAGAGACCCAGAACCTGAAGGAAGAGGCGCGGGTGCGGCTAGAGGCCATGGACCTGACCTTTCGGAAGGTGGAGGTACAGGACTGGAGGATGGCCTGAGGTTGGGAGCCCTCCAAAAGGGAACAGGCGGCCCTGGAGGGCCACCCAGTAGGCAGCACCCCAGTGTGCAAAGGCACCGGGTCCGGGAGGGACATGGGGGCCAGTGGAAGGGGACACCGGCCAACAGAGGGCATTCTGGAGGCTGGAAGCTAATTCCCTGAGCAACCAGCAGGAGGAACCGCAGGGGTGAATCCCACACGGCTACAGGCTTTATATTAAAAGAGAAGTGAAAACACCGGTGAGAAAAAGGAATGGTCTAAATTAACTTAATCCTGCCTCAGTCTAGGGGAGAAGACTGGATGACCTCTTGAGGTCTCTTCCAGCCCTATAGTTTCATGATAGTGTTATATAGGAAGACTGGAAATATGAACATGATATGGCATGAGATAAAACAGATACTTAATTGGAGGGAGAAACGTTGATGGCAGTAATTACAGAAATGATTTTCTGTAGGGATGATAATGAACAGCAAATAATATGAGTTTGCAATGCATTGTGGGTGAAATTCACCCTCTTGCAGGGGCCAGCATAAGTCCTTTACTCCACTTAAACACTGGAAAGGGGTCAAAGGCTTTATGCTGGCTCCCTGCATGGGATGTATTTCAACTCTAAATCTGTATTTAGGCAGTAGCACAAAAATAGGAGCCCTGATTCTTTCAGCACCCACAGTCTTAACTCACTTCATTTCCATTTTTGACTGTTTAATTTTGTGAATAGCAAAACTGACTCTTAAAAACTAATTTCTTAATTTAGCTCCCACTAGCAAAGCACCAAGCAGGGGAAAAAAGGGTCCCTTGATGTGCACATAATAAATTGCTGTGTTTAGAGTTTGTATTAGGCAAGAAAACCATAATCTTCTGATTACAGTTGAATATGAAAAGTGCTAATTCATGAGCTTTGGCATTCCAATTATTTTATTATTAGTATATACTACATCCAGCTGCACTTCTGTCTTGGCATCATTTCAGAAAACGCTATATCAGGATGCATTTTTCTAAGAGAGTGAATGGAAAAGTTAAGCAAGGTAATGTGAGTTTTGTATGATTTAAGGCTGCTACTTTTCAGAGCAGTGGTACAAGGTGTTTTTAAATTGTGCTGAGAAGGAAGAAAGGAAATGAGCAAAAAATGCAATTCTCATTGAAATTTTAGACCGCTTCAATCAAGAATTTTTATCCTTGAAATATTTATTGTGAACGTCTGCAAATGGCTTAATATTTCTTACTGTCAGTAAGAGAACTGCATTCATTTTTAATTATAAATCATTATTCTCTCATTCTCTTCTGGATGAGTTTAGTCACACACGTGATTACTCAAGTCCTCTTACTATACAATTAAAATGTGAAGCAAAGGGAAGCAAATGCAAAGAAATTCAGGGGTTCATAAGCCCTTGAAGGATACATTTTTCACTGTTTACTGGTCAGATGCTCAGGGAATAGATGAAAACAGTGAATGACCTGTTGTGATTTATGTATTGAAAGACGTGGTGACTCCAGATTCTGGCATTAGATGCACCAAAATAATCTAATCAATGGTTTGCACATTGTCCTGCTAAACCCAGGGTTGTGAGTTCAATCCTTGAGGGGGCCATTTAGGGAACTGGGGTAAAAATCTGTCTGGAAAGTGGCCCTGCTTTGAGCAGGGGGTTGGACTAGATGACCTCCTGAGGTCCCTTCCAACCTTGATATTCTATGATTTCTAAAACCAGAGAGGTGTTGAGAATGCCCAACTCCCAGGGATTGGCGGATTAGCTAATGCCTCTGAGATTTTAAAGGCACTTTTGCTATTCCAGTGTACAAACTAATCAAAATGTCAGCGATCCAAATAAAAATTAAACAGTAAGACTGTGTGTTCACTGGATTCTGGCCCTGACTCTTTGAAGGGTGTGATTTCTAATTGTGTGTTATAGCAGGACCAGGAACCAAATATTACACATTGCTAAAACTATAATTTCAAGGGACAGCCAAGCAGAAGGCAGCATGGGTCTAGGATCTCTAATGCAATATATCTTATTTCTCATTATTCATGTAGCCCTGATTTTTTCATGCCATGCAGGCTTCTTTATATTGCTATAGTAGGACAAGGAAACTGTACTGTGGGTAAAATTTATCCCTGGAGATAATCCCAGTATACAAGGAGGAGGGTCTCCATCTGTCGTAGAGTTGCCAGAACTGCTCTTTGGTGTCCCGTCATGGTTCCCAGCATAGGTATGTTCCAGGTGCATGGACAGACTGTGCCAGGAATAAGGCTGGAACGCACAGCACTTGGCTATTCTGAGTTCCCTCAGGAGGCATGGAGAGTCTGAGCATAAGCTAGTACAGACCTGAGGCTACTCTAATTTACTCAAGAACCAGACAGCCCCAGAATTCAGGAAGTGCAAAAGTGACTTTAGACTACTTCTATCCCTTCGCTCCATTCCTGCGCCTACCCTAGGAATGGAGGAACAGAAGAGCTGGGGTTTAATTTACAACACTAGAGGATATTATTGGAAAGTCTATTTTCTCATCTGTGTTCAGAAGATCTGTGCATGGCTTGTAGAAAAAATGAAGTGATTGCAACAGAAAAGCCTAGAAAGATTAAATAAATCACAATCTCCTTAGCTATAATTAAGGCTATGTTTATGTCACAGAGGTTATGGAAGTCACAGAATCTGTGACATTTTCTGCTTCGGCCCCAGGGACTGCGGGACTGGAGCTGGCTGTCAGTGGGGCCCTGGCGGGGTTCCAGTGATGGGTGACAGGAGGCTGTTGCCTGTCACTGTAACCCTGCAGGGGGCCCTCCTCAGTTACAGAAAGCAAATCCAGAGTAATTGCAGTGAGTTTGCACATTGGAAGCTGGAAAGATTGGAATCTGGCATATTGAGCAGTCCCGGTTTAGGAATGGAAAATGCATTCAAAATAAACTCGGCTTTAATGTACTTTTGGAACTTAAATATAAGTTATTAAAAGTTATTAAAATTAGAATATATTTTTCAAAGGGCTTAAGAAAGGTTTAATATTAGTCTGAATATATAACCACTGATAAAAAACTAGCTTGGAGTGTTGAGAAAGTGTTCATGGGAGAAATAAAAAAGATTTTAATAAATACAAACTCGAGCTTTTTTTTTTTTTTTTTAAAGAGAAGTCAAAACAAACTCTTTTCACACTTGGTGGAGAAGATAATGACAGAATGTACTGCTTAGATGAATTCTAATCCTCTGCTGATGGGGGGAATCTCATCTAAGCACTGCAGCTGAAAAGAAGAAGCTTAATGGAGAAGAAATTAGAAAAAACTTTGAATTAGCATTATCAGTTATTAAGACACTTAAATGAGTCTCAAGTGATGAAGTGAAACACTGGCAATTAATATTCAAATAAAAGCATATCATCTCTTAAATGAAAGTCTTTAAATCATAAAAAAACCTCTGAAGATATAACAATATTTTATGAAAAAACATGTCTAAGACTAAGTTTAAAAATCTGTATTACATCAGTGCTGTCTGGATTCCATTCAACCAAACCCCCAACTGAAACAAGATGCTTTTTATGTAGATTATTTTTTATCTTAAAAATGGAGGATTGCAGTTTTCTGGAAATGGTTTTAGTAAAATGAATATACATTTATATCCGATTCATTTTCCTTTGCTGAGCCTGCTATTAATTGTCAGTAAGAGGTGTAAGACCTCTGAATATAAAAATTCCAGTGCAAGTTGAGATTTCGTATCCATGCAGATATATCAGCAACAAGACTTGACAGGCTGGTATATATTTTCAGAGGGATTTTTTTTTTATGCCTTAGGTGGATTGAGATACACGGTCTAAGGCCAGGGTATTTGCTGGTAATTATTTGGGTTTACATCCTTCAAACATTTCTGCATGTGATTTCAGTGGGATTACTCACATGCTTATAGTTACTCACGTGTGTTTTGGAGAAATGTGAGATGAAATCCTGGTTATGCTGAAGTCAATAGCAAAACTCCAATGATTTCAGTAGAGCCACACTGCCTCTCAAACAGGAATTGTTTCTGAAACATAGTACAGAGATGGAAAAATAGATGTGGTCCTGCCAAGGAATGCTTTTCTGCATTAGAATTTTAAATCTCCTGGGTCTGGCTTACACAAGGAGCCTTTCAGGAGATGCCACATTATCTTTCAGGGACCTAACTGAGATAAATAAGGACAGTGAGCTTTACAATGTTTTGCTACTAGTACAGTGTCTGGATATTAAAATAGAAAATCTGGGAACCTAGAAAAGAAAACAAACCAACTAGCTGGTAATTTGGTATCAGTTATCAACAATTTGGAAAAGTGGATGTCAATGTTATAAGGAGCAAAGAGTCCTGTGGCACCTTATAGACTAACAGACATATTGGAGCATGAGCTTTCGTGGGTGAATACCCACTTCGTCGGATGCATGTAGTGGAAATTTCCATAGGCAAGTATATATATGCAAGCAAGAATCAGGCTGGAGATAACGAGGTTAGTTCAATCAGGGAGGATGAGGCCTTCTTGTAGCAGTTGAGGTGTGAACACCAAGGGAGGAGAAACTGCTTATGAGTTGGCTAGCTATTCACAGTCTTTGTTTAATCCTGAGCTGATGGTGTCAAATTTGCAGATGAACTGAAGCTCAGCAGTTTCTCTTTGAAGATCGTGAAGTTTTTTTCCTGCAGGATGGCTACCTTTAAATCTGCTATTGTGTGTCCAGGGAGATTGAAGTGTTCTCCTACAGGTTTTCATATATTGCCATTCCTAATATCTGATTTGTGTCCATTTATCCTTTTACGTAGGATATAAGGATTATAAGGATTATATTAATATCCCAGAACCCACTCTGTGTGAAGTCACATTTTCTGTATCAATCCTATGCTGAAATAAGCTGAGAATAAATCTCTATTCTTTCTTTTTATTTGGTAGTCCCCTCTTTAAATAGTACGTGAGATCTGAGCCATCACAGGTGTGAAAAAGCATATGCACATTGACTATAAATGAGGCTTACTTTGTAGTCCACACCAATGTAGTTACCTAACAGTTAACAGTCTATAGGTTTCAATGAAGAATAAATTTTAATTTAATTTTTATTTGCAGAAATATTTGTAGAAAATTCTTTTGAATTTTTTATTTAGTTTGTCACCTCCCATGCACCTTTTTATCCCTTTTCTCCTTTTTCATTTTTTCCCTTTCCCCACTTCTCACCTTTTTCCATTTTTGCCAATGAAAAACAAAGAAAAGAGTAAAATGTGAGAAAGTGTGTGTGTGTGTGTGTTTGGGGGAGGGGGGTTGTATGAATAATGCTAAAACAAAGAAACAAAACAATTAACTCTGTTTTTCAATTTTACTAAACAAAAATGGGAAATTAAAAAATAATTTTGCAAAAAAAATTCTGATTTTGAAAAAAAGTGTATTTTTGACAAAAGAATTATTTTGAAACATTTTGACCAATTCTACTGCTTAATTTTAGGCTGTTTGGGCTGTCTTCAAAATATCAGGACTTTCAGTGCTTCAGCTGTGAAAGTGAGATTGGTCCTGTTTAAGTAGTCTACAAAGAGATTCAGTGCTTGAGATTTACTGTAGTCCAGAAGCACTTAAAGTAGAGGAATGTGTTATCTCCCTGACTTTAAAAATTCCTTGCTTTTAGCTCAATTGGGTGTTTGTAGTCGTATGATGAAGTGAAGGCTTGGAGACAGGAGTTCAGGGAGCAGCCCAAGTGCTATTGTAGAGAGATCTGTCCCATTGGTAGACTATACGGGGGGAAAGGCGAAGAAGCTATCAAGGTTAGGAGCCCTGGCTGCCAGTGGTTGGGGTATATTGTGCCAGGCAGTAGCTGGAGAGGTTGGTGATTGGTCTATGATATTTTTCTTGGCTTTTGTTCCTGCAGAAAAGTCATGGTGACAAACTTTCCCAGAGAAAAATTTGTGCTTTACAGGATCTACTCAAAGGTAATGAGCCAGAAAAAGTATCCTCGCTTAGGTCATATTTAGTGCCTCTAAAAGTCTGCTGGCATCTAAAGCTTTGTCTACACTTGCAAGTTAGAATGCATTAACTCAGTCCCGGGCGCCCTAACTCCTGAGGTGTCCACACTGGCAAGGTACATAGATCGCCTGGACTCGCGGCTGGAGCGCCCCTGGTAATCCACATCCACAAGAAGCATAAAGCGCCACAGCTGGAGTGCTGCGGTGCCAGTGTGGACGCCCTGGTCTGTTAATGTGCTCTGATCAGCCTCTAGAAGTGTCCCACAATGCCTGTTCTAGCCACTCTGGTCATCACTTTGAATTCTACTGCCCTGCCCTCAGGTGACCAACCGTCAGACCTGCCCTTTAAATTTTCTGAGAATTTTGAAATTCCCTTTCCCATTTGCTCAGCAAGACGTGGTGCTCTCAGTGCATCTTTCCAGGTGATGATGCCTCAACATGCGAGGAGATCCCCGGTATGGAGCAATGGAGAGGTGCTGGACCTCATCAGTGTTTAGGGGGAGGAAACTGTCCAGTCCCAGCTGGGCTCCAGCCATAGGAATTATGATACCTTCAGGCAGATATCAAGGGCCATGATGGAAAGGGGCCATGACCAGGATGCACTGCAGTGCAGAGTTAAAGTGAAGGAGCTGTGGAATGCTTACCGCAAAGCGCTGGTGGCAAATCACCGCTACAGTGCTGCCTCCATGACCTGCCATTTCTACAAAGAGCTGAACGTAATACTTGGGGGCGACCCCACCTCCACTCTGAAGCGCACCCTGGACACTTCAGAGGCTGTAGCAGCACAGAGTTCAACAAGGCAGGAGAAGGAAAGTGGGAGCGAGGGTGCTGAGGAGGATGGGGGTCCAGAGCCAGAGGATGGCCCCCCATACATGCAGCCAGAAGCTGTTTTCAAGCCAGGAGGAAGGTAGTCAGTCACAGTGGATGGTGCTTGGGGAAGAACAAACAGCAGAGGAGGTGCCCAGTAAGTGGCTTTTATTTTGGGAAGGTAGTTGTTTGGCACGAGTTTTTGAGGCAAGGAGACAGAAAGAAGGATTAGAGCTGCATGCATGTCTAGATGTGGAATAGGGCGTTGATGTTCTCTCTCACATCTCAGTAATTGGCCTCACTGAGCTCTTCAAAGGTCTCATGCAGAAGCTGGGCAATCTGCTTGTGCAAGTTCCTTGGCAGAGCTGCTGCGCTCCTTGTACCAGTAAGGCTAATATGTGCACCCCACTGTGTCGTGAGGGGCGGGGGGTCCATTGCTGCACACCGGTAAGTGGCATAAGAGCCAGGGTGGAAGTCATATTGTAGTAGAAGACTCTCCTTTGCTTCCCAGGTCACCCTCAGCAGCGATATATCTTCCAGGACAAACTCATCCTGTGGAAAATGTGGGGATAGTGTTCAGTATAGGGGCCCCCTGCAGCTCTTGGCTCTCCCCAAGGCACAGAACCAAGGCACAGAACCAACCCCAGAGGATAGTACGGTCCTGAAACAATACGTCCCCCTTGCCCCTGTGCTCACTCACCATTTTGGGGCTTCTCTGCGTTATGTGAGCTTGTTTTGGGACCATCCCTTTCTGCTATTGTGTACACTGTACTTGTCTTTAAGTACGGCCAAATCATTGCTCTGTCTAGTGTGAACAATGCTGCCTCTCTTAAGTGTTGCATTTTGGCTTTACAGATGCAACCTTGAGATCCCAGCCGTCCTTGTTATCAACGGCTGAGACTACAAGAACCAGGAAGCGTATGCGAAGAACCAAAGAGGACCTGCTGCATTAAGTCATACAGCCGTCCCTTACTGAAAATCAAAAAGTACATGAATGGCAGGAGACTGAAAGGAGGCTATGCCAGGAGAATGTGGATTGCTGGCACCGAAGCACGGAATGGCTCATAAGCATTATGGAGCGCCAAGTGGACTTGATACAGGTGTTCATAGCATTACAGACGGAGCAGGTCCGCTCCCAGCCCTTCACCTACAGCCCTTGTTCCAAAACTCTTTCCCTTGTGCCCCCGTGTCACTGCAACCCACTTCCCCCAACATCCTGTTTCTTACCACCACCAGCTGCCTCCAACATCTGTAGCTTCACCACCCAGCCCTGCAAACTATGACCCCTACCCACTGCACTCAGCCCCCATCACCATGTATTTTAGCCAGCCTGAAGTGCAGCACTCAGGAAGGTCGAATATGATAACAAAACATAAGCAAATCTGTGATTGTCCCGTTCCATACCCGGCCCCTTCCCTCCTACCACACAGCACAGATGAGTCATGCCCTTTCCATTTCCCCAGCAGTTGTGTTTCTTTTCAATAAATGAATTTTTTGACTTTGAAAACATTCTTTATTGCATTAAGTAAAAGATACAATGGCCCAGGAAAGCAACAGGCACTGCAAGTCAATGCATCAAACACAGATGCCTACTAGCATTGAAACCACTGCACTTCAGTCCCGTGCAGGGCACCAAACATAACCGATGGCTTTCAGCATCAAATTGCTCCCTCAAGGCATCCCTAATCCTTACAGCCCCGTGCTGGGCCCCTTTATTAGCCCTGGTCTCTGGCTGTTCAAATTCAGTCTCCAGGTGTTGAACGTCCATGGTTCATACCTGAGTGAAGTTTTCACCCTTCTCTTCACAAATTTTATGGAGGGTACAGCAAATGGCTATAATCATGGGGATGTTGTCATCAGCCAGGTCCAGCTTCCCATATAGACAGTGCCCGCGGCCCTTTAAATGGCCAAAAGCACACTCCACCGTCATTCTGCACTGGCTCAGCCTGCTGTTGAACTGCTCCTTGCTGCTGTCAAGGCTCCTTGTGTAGGGTTTCATGAGCCATGGCATTAAAGGGTAAGTGGGGTCTCCAAGAATCACAATGGGCATTTTGACTTCCCCTATGGTGATCTTCTGGTCTGGGAAGAAAGTCCCAGATGCATGCATCATGCACCTTTCCGGGCCAGCGTGCGTTAATATCAATGGAAATGCCCACGGTGATCCACAAGCGCCTGGAGAACCATACAGAAATACCCCTTCTGATTTATGTATTTGGAGGCTAGGTGGTCTAGTGCCAGAATTGGAATATGAGTCCCATCTATCGCCCCTCTGCAGTTAGGGAAACCCATTTGTGCAAAGCCAGCCACAATGTCATGCACGTTGCCCAGAGTCACGGTTCTTCTGAGCAGGATGTGATTAATGGCCCTGCAAACTTGCATCAACACGATTTCAACGGTTGATTTTCCCACTCCAAGCTGGTTAGTGACCGATCAGTAGCTGTCTGGAGTTGCCAGCTTCCTGATTGCAACAGCCACCCGCTTCTTCACCGGCAGGGCAGCTCTCAATCTCGTGTCCTTGCACCGCAGGGTGGGGACGAGCTCAGCACACAGTCCCATGAAAGTGACTTTCCTCATCTGAAAGTTCTGCAGCCACTGCTCGTCATCCCAGACTTGCACGATGAGGCGATCCCACCACTCAGTGCTTGTTTGCCAAGCCCCAAATCGGCGTTCCACGGTGGTGAGCATGTCTGTGAATGCCACAAGCAATCTTGTGTTGTCCACGTTATGTGAGTAGACATAATTGTCGGACTCCTCACTGTCACTTTGTAGCTTAGGGAGTAACTCAACTGCAATTCATGACGTGCTGGTGAGACCCATCAGCATATTCCTCACAAGTTCGGGATCCATTCCTGCAGACCGAAAGGAAAGACAGAGCGTGCAATACAAAAAAATGTTGAAAGATGGTGCCAAATGTGGACAGAAGCACAGAGATTGATGAGATGTGAAGCAATGCATCACGGGGCATTAGGACACTCGCACCTCCCCACTCCAATCCCCCAAGCCACAGAATGGGAAGAGGTGCTTTGTGGAATAGCTGCACATAATGCACTGATCTGAATGCTGCTGCAAATGTGGCCACGCCACTGCGCTTGCAGCTGACAGTGTGAATACAGTGTGAACACACAGCAGCACTTTCCCTGCTGCGGTCTCCAAGGGCTGGTTTAACTTGCAGCGCTCTACATTGGCAAGTGTAGCCATGCCCTAAGAGATCAGTCTGAAGTTTCTGTTTGTCATGGTTACAGGGCAAACTGCACTTTAGACACCTTTTAGTCCCTTAGGGGATAGGCCTTGGTACTCTGACCTCCCTCTGGGAGGAGTCAATCAGTTCAGCCACCGGAGCTGTATCTCCAAATATCAGCCCCTGTTTCCCCACCATGTCAATGCGACAGGTCCTGCTGGGTTTTGCTCCGGGTATATGTGATAGGCTGTTGTAAAGTGACTTAAAAGCAGCTGCTTCAAAACAGAGCTTATTCACCCAAAGGTACAAAGCGCACAGAGCAAAGGGTAAAACATTGAAGGCCTATATGTATTTTCCATTGCCTAATCTTTAATCTTTCCTTGCAAGCTTTGCTACATTTCATTTGGTACATTTAGATATATTTTCAAAGATTTATTAACCTCTATTGTTCTCAGTCCCATATCTTCAAAAATGGACTATATAAAACATCTCAAATATTGGCAAAAATTGTCCTCTGCCTAGCGACAGCACCTATATAATTTGAAGTGCAAATCAACACCTTTTTTCAAGAAATCTTGAAAAGACGGATATTGTTGACCTGTTCAGGGTCTAATATGACTTCCACCGCCTCCACTGGTAGTTGGATCAGGCATTGTATTGGAAAGCAAAACTCATTAATTACAGCAAAGCTATTTCCTCTCTAAAATGAGAACTGTGAAAAGCCCTTGGTGTTACAGGGAGCAATTCCAGGACTTTTCTCAGTAATTTATAATGGATCTGAAATCAGTGAATGTTACTAGTGATAAAAGACCTGATTCTGATCTCATGCCAGTTTTACATCACTGTAACCACATGCTACTGACTCTACCCCTGAGTAACGGAGATCAGCATTAGACCTAAAGGGTACAGACTTTAGAGTTAAAATGGAGAAAAGGTCTGATGAAACTTGAGTGAGAGTGGATGATCTGCTAGCTGATTTATGATATATTGGCAGTGATTCTATCCCCAATTTCTGCCCCATTGTCTGTAGTACGAAAAACAAAAAACTGCAATGCCAACAAATTCTTCTTTTACCTGATGTAGCAAATCCACTTCACTTAGCTGCATAAATGCACTTTCTATAGAGTGAATGTGTAGAAGGGGTGGCTGTATCAAGCTTTTATCAAGCTAAGTTAAGGCTCTGGTTTGGGGAGAAGGATACTCTTATCAGTAAGAATAATACCAAAAAGCTTGATGTATCATTTATCCCCTAATGCTTTTCATTTACAGGTGGAAGAGGATTGTTTTTATGACAGGCTGCAAGACCCCCTCCCTTGCCATTTTTAAGTCCCTCATAAAGTCTGGCTCGTGCTGTATTACTTACAGTGATTCAAGTTGACTTGTGTATAAATTACCTTTTATGGTTCACCTTTCCCTAATTTAGTCTATTTGTTTACTGCCATTACATTTTGAGCCCTTTGGAGCAGGGATTATCTTTCCTGAGTGTTTGAAAATCACCTAGCACAAGAATGGGCACTACCACAAGTAAATCGGAGAGAATAGGGCTGAACTCAGAAATGAACAATGGCACTGAACAAAGTGTAACTTATAGGTTCTCTTAGCGCTCTCATCTTGAATGCTATAATAACTTCTTTAGACACCCTTCCTCTTGCTAACATATAATTTACAAATCCTTATGCCACACCTCTGAATTCATGCTGCTGAATCTATGGGAGTCTACATTAGTAACTTACATGATGAGTGATTGGAAGAGCAGAGTGTGGCAAATTAAGTATCAGGAGAGTGTGAGAAGTTTAAGTTAAAGTTGGGTGGTGACCGAGTTCCAGTTACATCCCCTCACATTGCTCTGCTATCTATTTTTATGACATCATCTTGATCCTCAGCATTTAACTTTTACCAATTTAGACTTCGTTTCACTCATGAAGGTGCATTGGGACAAATTCAGAGGGGATGAATAAGGGGTATGTTTACACATGTAAGTGTAAGCAGGTATCAGTAAGGGAGTCTAATTTTTTATAAATTGGTACAAGTTAAAAACAGAAAGGACTTGAACAAGTGCAAATTGAGGTTTTGTGATAAGCTGAATAATTTTGTTTATTGATATGTTATATGGTTTATTATTTCAAATGAATCAGGCATTGATCAATGGGTATAATAAAAATAATTGTGATCAGTGGGCTCAGAAGCTGTCATATTGATGCTGTTTTCATAGAATCATAGAAGATCAGGATTGGAAGAGACCTCAGGAGGTCATCTAGTCCAACCCCCTGCTCAAAGCAGGAACAACCTCAACTAAATCATCCCAGCCAGGGCTTTGTCAAGCCAGGCCTTAAAAACCTCTAAGGATGGAGATTCCACCACCTCCCTAGATAACCCATTCTAGTGCTTCACCACCCTCCTAGTGAAATAGTTTTTCCTAATATCCAACCTAGATCTCCCCCACTTCATCTCGTTGTTCTGTCATTTGCCACCACTGAGAACAGTCTAGCTCCATCCTAATGGGTAGTTGAAGGCTGCTATCAAATCCCCCCTCACTCTCCTCTTCCGCACACTAAATAAGTCCAGTTCCCTCAGCCTCTCCTCATAAGTCATGTGCCCCAGTCTCTAATCATTTTTGTTGCCCTCCGCTGGACTCTCACCAATTTGTCCACCTCCTTTCTGTAGTGGGGTGCCCAAAACTGGATGCAATACTCCAGATGTGGCCTCACCAGTGATGAATAGATGGGAATAGATACCTCTCTCTGGTCAAAAATAGCATATTATCCTGATAGTTGATCTAACCTGGAGTAATAAGTGTGACTACTGATGGCATTTTAGGTATCACAGGCTCAGTGACCTGTTGTCCAATTGGCTTAGAGAATTCTTGTGTCTGCTAATTGTTTGCTGTATGTTCAGACAGTACCAAGATGTCTGCATGAAGGAAGATGAATCCAGATTTTCTAAATTTTAAAAGTTCAACAGTCATAGTTCAAAAAGAGAGAGCCGCTGCTATACACATTGACAATTCCTGTTTGCAAAGCGAATCAGTAAGAGCAAGGCCACTTAGTTTACCAAAAACCCCTTCTCTCCCACAAAAAAACATGCTAACAGTCAAAATGAAATCACACATGCTAATAATAGACTCCACATCAATCACAGTAAACAGTGACAGGTGCACAGTTCTAAATATAAACACACATTAGAGAAAATCAAACTGCTAAATAATGTTGAAATTATCCTATTAAATACCTAATTATATAATGTTTGCCATAAATATCCCCTTACAAATATTTTCCTCATCATATCCACCACTATTCAATTACAATGCACTGAAATCAGTTAGCCCCACTTCTCAATCATTGATTATTTCCACATAATAATTATACTCTACACAGATTCTTCTACCAATCTCCTCTCAGTAATATTGGAACACTTTCCAGTAGTGCATTAAGTGCCGTGACTAACATCTGTCATGTGTGGTTCCTTCTCTCTCTCATCCTCTCCCCAGAAGGAGAATTGTGTGTGCAGTGTGGTATTTTGATTTGGTATTTTTGTGTATATGCTGCTGCATGTCTGAGATGGCAGGTTAGAGAAGCGCACCTTGCACTTGGAGCAGAAGGTGATGAGGTTTGCGATGGCCTTTAGTTCCTGTGGGAGTTCATTCCACAGTCTCAAACCAAACCTGAGTGAGCTCCCTCTCATGTACAAATTAACTTTTTCCTGTATATGGCTTTGTAGTCTGAGTTGTCGACTACAAACTTCATCCTGGAGCTTTAGGCAAACTTCTAGATGTCCAGGGCATTGAGTACTTTGAAGATAAGGACCGAGGCCTGGAACTTGATTAGATATTCTACGGGAAACCAGTGTAGACAGTGGCGGACAGGTTTAATGTCTTTGCATTAGCCTGTGTAGCTGAGGAAATGTGCTGCAGCATTCTGCCTTGTTGGCATTTCCTAAGAATGGATGGCTTCATGCCCAATTGCTAACATCACCAATAAACTGATAAAAACAAAAATCCTAACATTATCCCAAGAGCAATGCTATTCAGGGAGCATATTTTGGTCCCTGTTCCAGTTCGTTTATGCAACTCTGCCATTACAACGAGCTAGAAAGCAGCCTTAATGGGACAACTGAGGATGCCCTGGTATGGAGGAATCCCTGGCTTCTGTAGAACCAGTATAACCAGCTCTATACAACCCCTTCCATCATAGGTGGGCACGTTGGGGATGTGACAGGAGTGGAATGAGCCTTAGGTAGAACTCGCTGTGCTTCAGCAGTCATTGGTCAGTAGAACAATCTACAGGGCCATTAGAAACTGGCATACTTAGAATAGCTCTAAGGAGTCTCTAATTTGTCAGGTGCTGAATATGCCTTGGGGATCAGTAAAAAGATAAGATACAGATGCCTTTGGCCACCCATCTCAGGTCCTGCACCTCCCAGCCAGGCCTTAGGTATGCAACTGAAATGTTTGTTTGTTTGTTTTGTTTTGTTTGTTTTTAGTGTTCTTGCTTTACGTTGCAAATACATTTTCTTTCAGGAACTTTCAGATTGGCAAAGCCCTCCCGGCCTTCCTCATTAGGTCTGTGAAAAATGCAGCAGTCTGTGATTTCACCTCAAATCTTTGGCTTTTAGTTTTCTAAACTTCTCAGCCCTGGAATGGTATGTTTCAAAATGTAATGTCTTTCAGGCTCATAAACAAGAATGAGCCAAGAGTTCCTCTACACTGTAATGCATTGTGACTGCATTAACCTTTAGTCAGACCACTTAATACATTGGCTTAGGGTGGATGAAAGGTTGTTTTGGGGGAATTGCTTTTTGGTTGGTTGGGTCATGGGATGTTTTGTGGGCTTTTTTTGGTCCCAGCAAAATAACTGAATTGCCAACAATATTTTTTTCTAAACACCATTATTTTTCTGTTGCTGGGAGCATTTATTTTTATTTCAAGAAAATAAGTCTTGCCCACTGCCTGGACATATTGGGACTATATAAAATACTGCAGGCTTCCTTCCAAAAATAGTATGAAAATATGTTCCTGTATTACTCTCATGTTTTTTCTGTTCCTAAAAGAAATAACCCACATGTTTACAAAGGAAAGAAAAGGAGTTGCCTGCACATTGGAATTTCATTATAACTTTCATGCTATGCAGAAGTTACATGGAAACAATCCTAATCAAGTTTAACACACTGAATATTCATCCTTCTTCCTAACTTTCACAATTAGCAGCTCTGCTGGCAACCTATGACTAAAGCTACGATTTTGGCACAGGTATTTTTATTAAGTCACAGACAAGATGCGGGCAATAAACAATAAATCATGGATTTATTGAAGCTGAAGCCCAAGCCCTGCTGCCTGGGGCTGAATTATTGGAATTTTCAAGAAGTCATGGAGGTCTCGTAAAATCACGGAATCTGTGACCTCCATGAGAGATTCATCGTCTTACCTATGACTATCCACAATCTGTGTATTTTGTTTGCTAAATGGTGGTGTATTTTGGAGCACTTATATGAAAATAATTAATACACATTTTTTTCAAATGATTTATCCTGTGTGAAACATTGGTTGAGTATCTAACAGCTGCCGGCATTTTTTTTACTTCCAAGTGGCTCATTCACACAATTTGAATGATCAGAAGACATTGCAAGCCCAATGTGTAAGGGCAGCTGTGAGTCTTCAAACTTGGGCCCAGGGGTTCCCAGGCTGTCCTTACTCCCTGGCTGCCACTGGGCAACCCACAAAGAGCTATTGAAAGTGAGGCTAGCAGAACCTTGACCACTTCCAGAAGCACCACTCACAAGGATCTTGACTGGAAGCAATAACTAGCTCCACCAATTGGCCCGACCCTACTATTTAAGCCAGAAGTTTTGAAAGTTGTCTGAGTAACTGAGATACTTCCTGACTGGACCTGAGTTTGTTTGGTACCTAATTCTGGCTCTGATCCCTAGTTTGTTCTGACCACCCCTGCTCTGACCACTAGGTCAGACTGCCAGTATCCCAGGCCTGATGCGGTTTCTTCCTTTTCAAAAAGTGGCAGCTAACAAATATTTTTAGAAGTATAATTAAACTGAGCCCAAACTCTAAATCTCTTGAAGTTTGATTAGCTCAGTTTCTGGGTACACTGTTAATAGTGAAAAGTAGAGCTTACCTTGGTCTGGAACACCATCACACTTTGGGAAAGCTTGAACCTGGAAAATGTAGCTTAGCCCTATCTTTGGAATATACCCAAACAGGAACCCTAAAACTGAACACCTATTACAAACTTCGGGAAAATCTTGATCCAGCTCCCCTGCTTGTGGTTAAAAACAAAAACAAAAGAAAAGAAAAAGAATAACAAGAGAAAAGAAAATGAAGAAAAATGTTTGGTCTCTGGATATTTAAATACATTTCCAACTCCCAGCATTATAACTGTCATGGTTCTTTGCTTTCTAACTCTGCTCATTAAGCTTTTTCAGTAATAGCCTTGGGAGACATTAACAGTTGTAAGTCATGGAAGAAATGGTTTCTTGTAATCCATTTTTGTTTCCTAACAAAAGCCTTCTGGTTTTCTTAAATGAAAACTTGATGCTGAGCAGATAGATTAGCAGATTGAGTTGACTCAGCTAGGTTCTTAACCACTCATTTTCAGGCACACAAGCACCTCTGCATATAACTGGGATTGATGGGGTGAAACACTTAAGAAGGCTGGGGAAGTTAGAAGCCCAACCCAATAGACCCACCAGCTACACTGTTACCTCACCTCCATGCTTATAAACCATCTGGCTGAGGCCTTCAGCCACTTGTATTGATTGAATTACGAGACTTCACTTTTATTATGTGTTCTTCTGGTTCTCTCATAATAATGGCCTGGAGAAAAAATTTCTCTAGTAATTGAAACCAGATTCATGACTTAGATGTAGAGCTTATTGGGGTAGAGAATTGTCCTTTTTATTTGTTTGCAAAGTGTCATGCACGTCTATAACACTATAGAGAATAGAATTATTCTTGGTGGAGGCCTCCTTTTGTTGCATCAGTAACAATAATACCTTTTTTTCAGTTGCTTATAACTTTGTCAAACTTCTACTGTTGGGGCTGAAATTTCCCATGCTGAGAGTCTGCCTCAGGCTTAATTTTTGTTGTTGTTTTCTTTGGAAACTTTCAGCTAAAACTGTTCAGCCATCCCTAAGAATGAGATTAGGGAAAAATACATATTATTTTTGTTGTTAAAAAATTATTTCATCCATTTTGTTGGGAAGCTCTAACGTCTCCATGCTTAGGAGCAGGGGTTTGAAGTTTGTCAGGGGATGTGTCAGGGATGTGTCTTTTGCTGTTCCCATGAGAAATCACACAAATTTAGCCCAGTTATAAGCCTTTGAAATATAATAGTTTGCATGTGCTCAACAGAGATTTGTTAGAGTTTGGCAGCTAAATTCTTGGAGAATTTTGTCAGCACTGAGCATGCTACAGCTTGGTTGAATAGTCTGAACAGGGCTTTCCCAACAATTGCTCCTTGTGGATGTCCTGGATTGCATGGCACAGACCATCAGTGGCTTTAGTACTTTATGTGAAAAACAGTCATTCCTGGAGGTTTGTTATCAGCTTGCCCCAACCCTACAGCACCACAACTTCCATATGAGGGAAGCCATGCTGTTCCAAAAGCAAGTTGCTATAGCCATCTGAAACTTGGCTACCCCAGACTGCTACTAGTTTGTGGCTTACTAGTTTGGAGTTGGCAAATCAGCTGAGAGGTTTGTTAGACCATCAGGACTGTGAGGTATCCAAAAGTGGTGGCATGATGCTTTTCTCAGGGTTCCCAGAATTGTAAGCCACTGTTACCTCTCTGCCTCACAAGGGAGAACTTTGCTGGAGCTTAAACTGTGTCATCTCCCTGCCACACAGTTCTGTCAGCCTCACCAGCAAACTACCTGAGACTCTGCCATCTTAACCTTGCCTTGCAGATAACATTCAATGAACTCCTGTTCCCAAGTTCCTCAGAGATATCTCTTTGCAGTGACCTGTCCATCTTGCTGGACACTGACAGATAGGGCTGGCCATAGGGAAAACATCACCCTGGACAAACTTGTATTTTGGCACCCTTGCCTCAGCTTCCTCCCCACCCATCCCCATTGCCCTGGCCCTCCCTGCCACCTCACATCACCCCGGCTCCTGCTGACTCTTCCCCCATATGTTGCCCCAAGATCACTTCCATGATCTCACACTCCAATCCCACCCTGCTCCTTGCCTCTTAACCACAGCACCCCCTGAACATGACACCCACCCATAGGGCCAGCCCTGCCTTGCAGTGACTCACATGTGGATGCCATGGGGATGGGCATCATAGGAAACCCCATAGCAGCCACTTTGACACCCCCAGATAGTGCTACAAGGACCCCTTCACCTAGTCATTGAGCAAGACGCCAAGACAATGTAGTGGGCGGTCTTCTGCACTCTGACAGGGTGAGCAGGCACTGGCGCACAGTTGTACCTCTCCTGCACCTCCCAACCTCTCCCACTCAGCATGGCACCCAGCTTCTCTAACCGAGCCCCAAAGGATCAGCAGTCCAAGGGGAGGCACAGTGACAGGAGGGCACCAGAGGGGCTGTGGTGGCAGAGGAGCATGGTGACCTGAGAACCCCAGAAAAGGGGGAGAGAACCAGAGGCGTATAGATAGCTCCACTGTTGTGGGGCTTCTGGGGGTGTGTGACATGGGGGCTCCCATAGGGCAGATCTCTCCCCACCTCAGTAGTGAGCATCCCCAATATTCAAGTGCCTCTCCCCAGTTCCAGGGAAGCTGGGTGTTTGGGAGAGGAGGGAGGTTAAAATGCAAATGCTCCAGTGCACTGGAGGTAGCTAAGGTAATGGCGGAAGGTTCGCTCCTGAAATATTCCCAATCCCCTGAACTAACACCCCCATTTTGGATAAGCAAGAAAAAGGGGGATCTCCTGGGAACTGGGGAGTCAGAGGTCAGCATGCAGGAGGGGGACCTCCAAGATGAGGGACATCCTGAGAACTAGAGAGAATGGGGGTGGGGAGGGTAAAGAACTGGGAAGCGGGGACCTGGGGGTCAGAGGCCTTCTGGGATCTGTTTGGGCATGGAGGGGCCCCTGGGATCTGGGGCAAGGGGTCAGGACCCCCTAAGACATACTGGTCCCTTTGCCCTACAGTTTTAGCTCCCTTGTCTTCTCCTCCCAACCCGGAAGAGGCCAGCAACTTCCAGCTCCCATTGTCTGGCTGAGATGTCACACTCAACTTCCATTGGGTGGCATCACTTTCATTCAGGCTGTCCATGGAAGGAGGGACGGATGGGCTGGGACAGTCCCAGATGGTGCAGGCAGACTGGGGATGGAGAAGGAAGAGCCTGACGGCTCGCAGATGCAGAGGTGAGACTAGGAGCTGGGCTGGGAAACCATGTGGGGTGGCAAGCAGGGGGCCTCCACTCTACAGCAGGATGGCAGACGTTCCTGCTGCACCAGGCTGCACCCTGCAGGCAGTGAGGGGAAGCCCAAGCCCTTTGCCCCTGCACCATGGTGCCCTCTGGCTATGGTGCCCTGGGTGGGCACCTGGACCACCAAGCTCTAAGGCCAGCCCTGCACAGAACTTCAGTCCGTTTTCTCTAAAGAGACAGAGCACACACCAGCCTGTTGGCTCACTGAGGATACACACACAGCATGAAATTGTGTTCCAGGCCAATGGAAGAAGCCATCTGTGTATGCTAAAGAGATATTTAGACATGTAGTAACCAACCAGCACATCTCAGAATGGAGAGGCTCGTGAATTACAGAGGTGACCTTAATATGAATGCCCTGCCCAAGAACGCAACTGAGCATCTGGATTTCCTCCTTCATGGTCTTTTAACATAGTTTTTTGGATGCAATTTTCTTGTCACATATCTAGTTGCACTCCACTTATTGGACATTCACCAAATCCTTCCGTGCTCTTAACCTCAGAAATCTGAGCACTGCCCCAGTGAGGGTCCCTAGGCACACTCTCAGGGTGCAGATGCTGTCTAGTACTTTTTACTGAGAGCTGCGGCCTCACAGTCCAATTGCGCTGTTCCTGCCAGGCTCCCTCATAGCTTAAACACACCTCTCCCAGCTATGTAGACACTCCGCATTCACAGGTTTACGGCTCAAGAGCATGTGATAGGTGTTACACCTAACACAGAGTTTGCAAAGGATTCTAAAACATCATTGTACTTTACATGAGAGAGAAAAAGTCCTTTCATCACCAGCAGTGGTAAAATCAAGAAGATGCTGAGTTAGCATGTAGATGCAGTACAGCCTCCTTACAACCCCCCTGCATCCATGCATAGACCTGACTGTCTGCTGTGCAGAGTCCTACCACAGACAGACTGACACTCTCACCATAATTTGGACTTATATATTTAAGTCTGCTATATACAAAATCCAGTTTTCTTTGGCCTCACACCAGCCAAGTTTTTGGGGTGACTCAGTTTATAGGCAGTCTGGGACCATATGAGTGTGGTTGATTTATAAAGTGTACTGTATTAGATGGGAAAGGTATGTGCAGCTGTTAATTGTGAAGCCCCAATCCGTGCTTATAAGAGTCAGTGAATAACTAGTAAAAATTTCACAATAGATGCTTGTTAAACTTTTTCCCCCTTTTTCATAGAGTCCATGTCATGTCGGGAGTTGGTGGAGAGAAGAGGAGCAGGGTTCCAGGGGAATGTCTGGGTTCCTCCCTGAACAGAAGCAAATGAAAATCCCAGCTTGTATTAATATCTTAATAGTGACATAAGTTAGAAATCCTTCCCATCCATATATTAATAACAACAAACATGGCTTCAGAAATTTACCCAGGCCCCAGCTCTGGCACTTGTTCTGGTGCCGGTTCTGCAGTGGGCTGTTCCCTAAGGCCATCCCCAACCAAGTCTTCTCAGCACAAGTCCTCTGGCAGTACAGCCTCTTCTGTTACTGGCCTCAGCACCAGGATCATTTCTTGCCCTTCATCTGGCGGCTAACTCTCCTCCTATGACGGGGAGGTTATAAGGGTGCCATCCCTACTCAGCAGATTGTCATGTACCACTGTGGGCTCAGTGCTCACTACAGTACCCTGTTGAATTCTGGGTGTGTGTGGTTTTTTAAAAGAGAAGAAAGGCAGGAAGATGAGGAATTCTCACAAGTGATCTTAGAATGTTTGACTTTGTAGTAGTCTGTCTTCACCTGCTTGATTCACACTCTGTATTGTTCTGCTATCCAATCAATCCCCAACACGGCCAGCCACTTGCATGTGTCTTTGTAGATCATTTCTTGTGCTCTTGCTGATGTCCAAAGTCTTGTTTGCCTTGCCCCAGAGATTTAACCGGAATCCATCTCTTTGCCTTTAACTAGCTAGCAGTGTGCTTGATAAAGGACTATACTTTGTGCTGACCAGGCTAATACATGAGGGTTGACTGTGTGGCCATTTGAGCAGTGTTGAAATGAAGGATTAAACACTGAACAGCTTCATTTGAACCTGGAGGTTGCTTCTTGTTCCTAGGAAGTGAGTGGGAAATTTTGGAGATGGAAGGACTGGGAAACACAGCTCCAGAGGATTGTGAGATAGCACTGGGGGACTCTAGAGACCTGAGTCTGGTGACCTGGTCTTGAGCTGCATCCACTGCAAAATGCCTGGGCTTTCATGTGTCACAGTGGGACTTTGGCTCTGACCCAACTCTCTTGCAGTGTCTGCTGATGCAAGGTGGAGGGGTTCCTGGCCTAAGTCAGACTGATTTCTGTGTGGATGGAAGTGGGGATTTGGGATTAAAACTGAATCGGAGCCTGGGCTTAGTGTGCTGTGTAGACGTACTCATAGAGTATAACAGACTACTACCGCTACCAGTTATTCCATTAGCTAAAGTGGTAGAGGTTTGTGCTGTGACTCCAAATGGCCAAACCCTGCTGGTGACCAAAGCTGGTGGTCAATATGGTTTCATGTGATAGAATTTCTGTTTTGTTTTTTAATTTTTTAAAAAAAGTAGGAATGTGACAATTTGGGGAATCTGTATAATTTATAAATTCTGTGAGAGAACTCTGTAGGTACTTTGAACAAGTTTTAAACCCCAGTTTGAATATGCAGCAGCTCTGTTGTCCTTTTACCTCCATGGGGTCCTGATACAGGTTTCACAATAGAGTTACTAAATCTGGATGCTCTTCTCTTCAAATACAAACATTCCACACAATAGGCTGCCTGTCACTAAGGAGAAATTGTTTGGCAGGAGAGAGGTCACCTGGCAATAAAGTCACTTGGTAGCGATCTGTTATCAGCTGAGGAGGCTGATTGGGGAGTCACCTGACACAGGAGCTGAAAGGTTATAAAAGGACAAGAGTAAGTCTACTCAGAGTCTTTGGGCATTTTCACCAGCTCAAGCTGGGGAAAGCTGCAGCAGGAGCCTGATGGATCAGGGGAACTTTGCCTACCTGAACTTGGACAGTGCCCCAAAGATTCCCAAGGGGGGTGAGAAGGGTATTGTGTTCAGGATATCTGTTTTTCTAAATGATCTGTGCTCTCTTGTACTTTTTTTTTTCTCTCATGTAAAGTGCAATAATGTTTTAGAATCCTGTGCAAACTCTGTGTTACGTGAAACACCTATTATCTGCTCTTGGGGAGTTAACCTGTGAACCCAGAGTGTCTACATAGCTGGGAGAGGTGTGTTTAAGCTATGACAAATTCTGGGCGGGGACTAGGCAATTGGACTGTGAGGCCTCAGCTCTCAGTAAGAGGTGCTAGACAGCATCTGCACCGTGAGATTGTGCCTAGGGACCCCCACCGGGGCAGTGCTCAGATTCCTGAGGTTTAGAGCACAGAAGGATTTTGTGAATGTCCAATAAGGGAAGTGAAACTAGATATGTGAGAAGGAAATTACATCCAAAAAACTATGTTAAAAAATATTAAGTTTGCAAAGTCAAGCACTCAGAAATTAGGAAATGAGAGAATTAGAAGTCTCCTGTGCAATCTTAATTTCTTCTCCTTGTATCAATGCATATGCAGCCTATAATTCCATAATCACATATTCATTTTTTCACAGAACCTGTGTCTCATTTAGCGAATGCTTAGTTCTTCAGTATTTTTTATCCTCCTTATTCAAAGTGTGGCCACAGGCCTCATTTACCACCTACCCTTCAAGCCCTAAACTGAATATAGAAACTAATTTTCATGGTATCCAAAGTTTCAAGGTGATTCACAAACATTTAATGAATTAATCTTCACGCCTGTGTGATTAGGGAAGGACAATTATCCCCATTTCGCAGTTAGGGACAGAGAGATTAAGGTCAAAGTTGTCAGACGCATGCACTAAGTTTTGTGTGGTCAATTTGAATCACCTAGGGCTTGACTCTTTTAAAAGTACTTAGCATGATATAGCACTTTGTACATTCAAAGCATAGCTTCTATTTCAGTTGTGGTCATGAACATGCATCACTTCAGCAACTCAGTCTTACACAGGGCTCCCAGAAAATGAGAAACACACAATTAGTGACCAACTGAACATCTTGCTTAAAGTGACTTGCCCAGAATCACATAGGAGGTCTTTTGCAGAGGTAGAGATAGAATCCAACTGTCCAGGATGGCATTCATCTTCCTTAACTATGAGACTTTCATTTCTCTTCCCACAATCTCCTGCCTTATTACCTACATATCTGGCAACTTTTGCAACAAATGAGACAGGGCTCCTTCTAGTTTCCCTATTTAGGCAACTTCAAAGAAACAGTAAAAAAAACACTGTTCTGGACTGGTGCATGGTCAGATGCTGTATACTGTGACCTTCCCTTCTACATCCTCCTGGTAATCAATCTTGTACCTGGGGATGTAACTTACACTCTACTAACGTGCATCTTCCCCTCCATCCCCCACCAAAAAATCAACTCGTTTAAACTAAACTATTTTAAGTAAATCACATATTACCTTAAATATTTAGCAAACTAATATAAGGGAAAAGAGCATCCTTGCTTATAAAACTTCGCCCAACTTTGATGTATGAAGCATCATAGAAAAGCAGCTCTTGATAGAGTTTCTTTTAGTAGTAATGTAATATACCTCGAATGGCACTTCTTACTTATGCTCTTACCGCTGTATTTCACCTTTAATAGGAAGCCCCATGGAATTCTGTCTGCATTTTGTCATAGGGGAAATCACATAAAAAATCAAACATTCCTCACTTCTTCTGGCCTTCCATTGCATTATTGTGGTGTCTGCTGGGGAGAGCTTTAAGCAAAGGGTTTGCCTTGGGAGTTACTGTATAGAGGAACTTTCTCTAGAGGGTGGCTGGCAGGTAGGAAACATTTCAGCAGGTTATTGACTCACAGTTATCCTGTTAGTTTAGGCATTACATCCCTGTATGAGAGCAAAGAATGTTCTTATCATTTCAGAATCATGGAAGAGATGCAAGGAGCCTGAAATATCACATTGGCTGTAGCCCAGGTGAGAGACTGTGAAGTACAGCAATGCTGAGAAAATGAACCTCATTACTGATGAATATTCTCCCAAGAATGGTTGCTCTAAGCCTTTAATTACACCTTGTTCCAGCTCCTCAGTGTATTAAGCTTCTCCAGTTTAGTCTCCCTTAGATATCAGTAGAGTTGGTATAGGTGGCTCAAAGCCACCTTTGCTTCCATCCCTTCCTCCTCCCCCTCTGTGCTCTTTTTCCATGGGGGCAGCACAAAACGAGACCCCTTAACACAAATTCAGCTTTTCTCACTGCTCAGAGTCCCGTAGAACAGCATATACCCATCCTACCAAAATTAAAAGGAGACTACTTTAATGTAACATACTCAGATGGTAGAAGAAGGTATATAACTTAGAGCAGGGTGAGAGTCATTCTAACTCGCACCTTCCGCTGCCTCCTTGGTGTGTAAATTACATCAACGTAGTGTTGCGTAGAGATCAATAGAATAGATATAAGTAATTCTAAGGGGGTCTGAGTTAGTGTAAGTGCAACTTTCATATAATTTCTGAAAGATACTGTGTGACTTTGAGAGTCCAAATAAGGAAGACTAGGGGGAGTCTTATACATTGCTGGTCCTTCCGGCCTTGCAATTTGTGTATCTGTGAGTCTAAGAATACCCCTGTTCATTCCCTTTCTTAATGGACCATGGGTAGAACAAAAAGCTCTGCACTGGCCTCAACATACTCATAATGCTTGCAACTTTGCATTAAAACAAAGATTATAATTAAATCTCACTCTTCCAGGCTTCAGTTCATTGCCTTTAGGAGTCAGGCAGGAATTGGTCAGATGTATGCTTGGATTTATTTGCCTTTCCCTGAAGCATTAAGAATGGTCATAGCTGGAGACGGGACAATGGATGCATGGACCAGTACTCTGAGATGCTACAAAGAGTACTTTGTCTAGCTCATGTGCTCAGGGTCAAACTGATGTCTGGATGTGCGGTTTGGAAGGAATTTTCCTCCAGGTTGGATTGGCAGGGATTTTTTTTTTAGGGGGACGGGGCTGTTTCTGCAGTATGGCACATGGATCACCTACTGGATTCATCTAGACATATTTCATCTAAAAAATTTCCTACAATTGCTGGGGCCATTGGGCATTAGTGGCACCTCTGTCTCTCCTCTGCTTGCAGCACAGTTTAGTCTCCTGAGGACTGAAATTTTTTTGGCTAACCAAAGTTACTGGGCTCATAATAGGGTAAATGGATGAAATGCAATGGTCCCTAATATACAGGAGGTCAAACTAGATGATCTAATGGTCCTTTCTGACCTTAAAGTCTGTATAACTATTGAGGGGACATGTAGAGTGTGAGGTACAGCTACTAATATTCAATGTAGGCCCTATTAAACTCACCTCCGAATGTGACACCATGTTTTTATTTTCTCAAATAAAGTGCAATCCACACTTGTTTTACTGAATACTATTGTTAAATTATCATAACACACATGATAAACACAGCCTTTAAAAACAATCTAAAAACATTGTCCACCTAGTACAGAACCTTCTTAAATTAACAAGTAACATGCTTTTAATAACTTTAAAAATTGGTCATTCACTGAATCACAGAACAAAAATCTTGACCAACTTTTAGATTATTTTAATAGGAATATGCAGAGATTAATAAGCACAAATATAATTTCTCAATTGCGGAGTTATAGTTTGGGCTAGCAAGTCATAACTGTCATACAATAGGAAAATAATTTCAGGAAACCACAGTCCAGGAAATGTAAAATTATCTCAAAAGGAGGGCAGTGTGCCAGAAATATAGTACATTAATTTAAGAGCAGATCATTGTATTGAAAAAATGCTGCCGTGATGTTACAAGTAGACTATCATCCAGATGCTGATGGTATCAGACTGATATTGGCAGGGCAATGCAGTATGGAAATGCAGAATCAATGGCTCAGGTAAAGATACTTAGTGTGGCAGTTACTATCTACAGGTGCCAACACACAGTTAGCTTTTTTCATCTGTACAGTGCTCCTGAAAAGGTGCCAGGTTGAAATCTGAGACAGTCTTGGTTTATCCATACAGGGCCTGAGCCTACAGGCCTTTATGCAGGCAAAACTCTCCTTCAGGTGAAATAAAAAATTGAGTTCATTTAAGCTTTGGTAAGTAACTAAGAGTATGTCTACAGTGCAAAATACACCTGCGGCTGACCTATGCCAGCTGGCTCAGGCTAAAGGGCAATTTAATTGCAGTATGGACTTCTGAGCTCAGGCTGGAGCTCAGGCTCTAGGACCCAAGCCTGAACATCTACACGACAATTAAGTAGCCTCTTAGCTTCAGTCTCGTAGGGCTCAGGCTATGTCTACACTACTACTCATGTTGGCAAAACTTACACTGTTCAGAGGTGTGACTATTCTCTGCCACGAACAACATCAGTTAACCTGGCATCAGCACTAGTGGGCTCAGCGCTATGTCAGCAGGAGAGCTTCTGCAGGTGACATAGCTACCTCCGCACATTGAGGGTGAATTAATTATGTTGATGGGAGAGCTCTCTCCTGTTGGCATGGAGTGGTTACAGAAGAGATCTTACAGTGACACAGCTACGTCGGTACTGCTGCACTACTGCAAGCTCTATACTGTAGACATAGCCTGAGTCAGCCAACATGGGCCAGCCCCAGGTGTCTAACTGAAGTGTGGACATACCCTAAAACGGAGTTTCTTAATAACGGTCCCTGACACAGCCTAGGAAGGCAGCAGCTAGTCCCTGGTATCAAAAAGGTTGAGAAACACTGCCCTAAAACATGTGGCAGCAACATTTTGTTTAAATGGAACAATTTTGTTGAATCATATCCATTCATAATTTACATAAAATACAATGCTTATCTTCCACACTTGTGTGGTAATCTCATTAAAGAAATCCTACTAAGAATGTCGTTTTTGCCTTCAGATATTTGTGTAAACCAAAAATCTGGCCTCCTTGGATGATAAGTTTCAGCACAGAAAGAAATGTGACAGCTGAGGTATAAAACCTTAACAGCAGTTTACAATGAAAATGTTGACACACCAAGAATTAAATTGCTGTGACTGACACTGTTGTAATAAAAATTAGCTTTTGATTTTTCCTTTTATCTTCCCCTCCCTGTCCTATTGTGAGCTTTGGTTAATGCATTTGTTTAAAACAAGTCATGTTTATCTTCCCCAGGTACAGAATTCCTACACCAAATTACTATCTGGAATTAATTAATATATATTAATGTATATCATATTAATATATATTTGGAGATATAAGTTGGAAAAGGAACAAAAAGTAATCAAAATCCCCCAAGCTTGAGCCTTAGAAGAGTTAGAAGAACATGTTTGCATCTCAGCTTCTTCCTAACCCTGTTTGTGGTGATAATTGGCGAACCCTCAATTCAAGGATGATCTCTACCACAGATTTACATATGAGTCCTGAAATGACTCAGGAGTCTGATCCTGGAACTGCAAATCTGCTGGCAGTAGGTACAGACATTTTGTGGTAGGCTAGCGGCCTGCTGGGAGAAAGTTATTTCTTTTTCCTTCCTCCTCTCTCTCTTTTCAACTTCGAGGGCAAGGCACTAATCCTCAAAGCAGGCCACTGCCTGATGGAGGATATGGTGCCATTGGGGTCAGTTGATGGCTTGCTCTTCCCAGCTTGTGATGTCCACATCACTTTTCTTAAGATATGCTTTCAGTGTGTCTTTGTAGCATTTCCTCTGACCACCACGGGATCTCTGACCATGGGTGAGCTGAGTGTAGAGGACTTGTTTTGGGAAGCAACAGTCTGGCATCCACACATGATGTCCAGCCCAGCGAAGTTGGTGCATGAGGATCATTGCTTCAGTGCTGGTTACATTGGCTTCAGCGAGGATACTGGCATTAGTGTGGCAATCTTGCCACTTGATGTCAAGGATCTTCCAGAGGCATCACTGGTGATACTGCTCCAAACTTTTGAGGTGCTGTCAAAAGGTCACCCAGGTTTTGCATCCATAGAGGAGTGTAGGAATAACAATTGTCTTATAGGCCTGGATCTTGGTGTCCTCCTGTAGGTCATGGTCCATGAAAATGCATCGAAGCAATTTTCTAAAGGAAGGACTTGTGCACTAAATTCTCTGCTGGATCTCACTGTCAATTTTTGCATTTTGAGAAAGTTGGCTTCCGAGATAGCAAAAGTACTCAACTGTCTCCAAAGTCTGATCCTCAATGATGATTTGTGGTGGGTCATGTGCAAGACCTGAAGCGGGTTGATAGAGCAGTTCAGTCTTCTTAATATTTAGTGAGAGTCCTAGGCTTCAGTAAGCTTTTGCAAGAAAATCCAGTATGGATTGAAGGTCATTCTCAGTGTGTGCGAGGATGACACAATCATCAGCATACTGAAAATCAGTAATGGTCGCCCTGAAGACTTTAGACTTCAATCAGAGACGTCAAAGATTAAAGAGCTGCCCATCCATTCTATACTGAATGTCAACTCCACTGGGGAGGTGATCTTTAATGAGGACCAAAATAACTGCTAAATAGATGTAAAAAACGGTTGGGGCAACAACACATCCTTGCTTAACTCCAGTTTTGATGATGAAAGATTCCATCTCAGGGCCATTACAGAGAACCATGGCAGTCATCTGTTTATGGAGAAGCCTTAGGACCTTAATAAATTTTGGAGGGCAGCCAAATCTGGCCAGCACCTTCACAGGGCTCCACGACTGACAGAGTCAAAGGCCTTTGTCAAATCGATGAAAGCCATACACAGGTCCTGATTTTGCTCCTGAGATTTTTCCTGGATTTGGCATAATGAAGATCATGTCGGTTGTCCTGTGGGATGGTCTAAAACCACTCTGAAAGTCCAGCAATATTTCCTCAGCAAGGTGAAGTAATTGGTTTAAGAGGATACTAGCAAGAATATTCCCTGCTTCAGATAGCAAGGCAATGCCTCGATAGTTTCCACACTTTGACTTATCTCCTTTCTTAAAGATTGTTACAATGTTAGCATTTTTCAAGTCTTCTGGAATCTTCTCATTATACCAGATATGAAGAAAAAGAGTGTGACACTTCCTTACCAGTTCTTCACCTCCAAACTTGTAGACTTCAGTTGGTATGTCACATGGCCCTGCTGCTTTTTTGTTGTTAGTTTGCATAATGGCTCATGTTATTTCTTCAAGGGTAGGTGTGGGGGTCAGCAAAAGATTCTCTTTTATGTCATTGAGGTATAGATTCGATAGTGGGATCAGAGACAGTTGACTCACGGTTCAGGACTAACTGAAAATATTCCTTTCATCTGGCTTTGATGGCTTCGCTGTCACTGTTTCTGGTAGGATTAGGGTAAAACTATATTGATTTTTATGAGGCAGTTCTTGTTTTCCTGGATTTCCTGCAAGCCTAGTTTTTTCAAGCCTGACCTAATGATGGTTTCATCAGTGCATAAAAATACAAATGGTGTGATTGATACAGCTTCAGGGAACTGTAACATGATTATTTTGTCCTATGGGACAGATATAGCTAGATAGCAATCAGTGGTTCAATGAGAGAGTTCTGAACCGGCATCTCCTTGTCTTCAGGCAAGGTTGAGGGTGCTGAGGACGTTGTAGAAGGAACTTGGCAATTTACAGGATCAAGGCCTAAAGCTGTACTGGTCAGTAGTGCACTTTATCCATCTGCAAAATACTCATCCAAATAAGGAAAAGTGCTGTATTGAAAAGAATGTATTTTCTATAACTGCTGCCAAACTGTGATATATTGAATCTTCAAGCCAAACCAAGTATGCAATGACACATCCAAATGAAGAAGGGAAATATCAGTCTATATGATAGCCACAGATGTATTTCAGAAGCAAAGTTTACCCAATAAATCATTAACAGCCTACTCAAGCAAATCCTTCACTAACAGAGTACATAAAAACAATGGCTCAGGTCCTTAGCGGGTGTAAATCTGCATAGTTCCCTCGGAGTCTGTGGAGCGACACTGACTTAATCCAGCTGAGAATCTGGCCACATGTTCAGTAAATGATTGGAGGCACTACTACATTTGATTTTGACTAGCAACAAATTATAGTGGTTATCTGATAAGACTGTTTAGAGGCAAAACTTTATCAGGTCATCTGGATCTCAGTGGTTACTGGTGTGTTTAGAGATGCCTTTATACCACAACACAATACATAAATGATGTCCCACTTCTGGCTATTGTTGGGCGTGACCATGCCATTTCAGAATTATGTTTTAAAAATTTCCAATACACAGCACTGCTACAGTCATTGATGTGCTCTGACTGAGACAATGATGTGCTGCAAATATTAATTTCCATCATCCCAGATGCTGTAGGCTTAACTCTGCCTTTTTTAGCAATTACAATGCACAAAAAGTATTTTTGAATCCTTATAAGTAATAAAAGAATTTATGTGGGAACTGACAACTGTAAAGGAAAAAGTTGGATGGCTGCTTTGAAGTGATGGGAATTATGAAAGTCTCATTCTGAGAACTGTGACCTTAGCAGTTTGACAGTACCTTGACAATGAGTTTCGACAGGTAATTCAATCCTTTTGAGGGACTAAGCTTCTGTTTGCATTATTAGAGAAATTGCAGGATGGCAGCAAGAGATGTGGAGCTGCTGGTAGCTTATCTCTAAAAGTGGACTTGACTGGCCTTCTCTTTGCAGTTCCATATTTCAAAGCAGAATATGTCAGGCAATGGAAAAATGCAAGCAGGCCTCACCATTTTTTATATCTGTTCTTACTCTCATGATTCAATAAGTTCGTGTTTGCTTCCCAAAGTTTTCATTTGCCTTACTCTCTTTTTGGGTTTATACATCTTTCCTGTAGGAAGAGGTTATTTTCCACGGTTAATATAAGCTTAATACAACTGCAGACTGTTTGATTACAAAATATTATTGTGGATATTCTGTAAATGTCTGATCCTTACCTTCTACTAAGTAATGCTTGTGGTGTTAATACATTTGGAAATAGTCTGAAGAGGGTATGAGAGGTTGTTTTATACCAAGGTAATGTGATGTCTCACTAGCAGCACTAGCTAAAGTTGTCATCTGTAATCACTGCATAGTGCAATTAACTAATGTTAACAATTAACAATTTATCAATATTGTTAATGTTAAAATTTATATTTGGAGTTCCATAAGCTTTGAAACACAGGAAACATGAGTTAATAAAAACCTTAAATGTATTATGTTGCTCATTCACCCTTTGCCATACTGAACAAAGAGGACCAAATCATAACAATCAATCCATTATTTATATTAAATATGATCTGGAAAAGATTATTACAACTTTTGATTCACTCCATACACTTCTCTATCATGTACACCAGTGGTTGACTCTCAACCAAGGTGATGGAAAAGAGGATGATAAGGAAATGTCATAATTAAACAGACACTCCATGCCTGTGTAGAATGGAATTGGAAGGAAACATAAATAAATCCACAAGACGAGAATAGGCCAATTTTGTTATTCCAATTCCTATTACCTTAGAGTGCATTTTGCATTGACTCTATTACTTTATTTCAGTAATCCAATAGAGTTTTTAATATGGCTTTCTAAGTACTCATGTCTAAGTTTTGCTACGGCAGGAATTGCCAGATGGAGTTGTTACAGATATAGTCTTCCAAATTATTTTTTTCTCAGTGTGTAATCAATTTTTGACTATGGAAAAGGCATACTGGTTGCTAGTTTTGGGCTATGCAAAGTTCTATGCAAGCATGAAAAGAGGTTTTTTTTTTTTTTTTTTTTTTTTTTCCCTCCTCTCGAGGGGCTCTGATTAGTCAGTTTTTGAGGCAGGATTATTCTCTGGGGATCAGGCACTGGTGCTGGGCTGAGCTTTATGGAGGTAGTCATTGCTCTGCATGTTGTTTGACCATTTCAGGACTGGTGTATATGTGTAAATAAAGCAAATTACACTTAAGAGTATACAGAGTCCCCACATCACTGATACCTCCTCCATTTGGTAGCCAAGGCACCAGACATCTGCTACTTCTTGAGAGATGGGCGACACTGGTATCAGAAGAAGAAGTAACATTATTAAATGTGATTGAATGCTGATTTTGACCAATGAAATAATCAGTACCTCAGTTTTAAAAACTCAAACAGAACTTCCTTTCACAGACATCTATTCATCTGTCCCTTGATTCTTTACCTCCAGCACAGGTTATATAGACATAAACCTAAAGCATTTTCTTTACTGAGAAAGACCTGCTAGTCAGAAAGTGTTTGTATGTATATTAGTAGTTCTAATATATGAAAAGAATGTTGTTCCAAATCCAGCATGACTTTAAAGAGGCAAATAACTCAGAAATAACACGCATCTGACCCACTCAGAGTCAATATAAAAAAGGAAATGTACCTATAATGCTTCTTTGAATAATATTTTTATTGGAGTTTTATGCAAATAATGCTTTTTGATATCCAGACTTTGATTCAATATATATGAAATGAAATAAGATTAGAACTTTAAAATAAGTATAGCTCTACCAAGCCTTTCATTATGCCCCACTGATCCATTTATCATTGAGGAACTCAAGCACCTCCAGGACTGATGATAGACATTACATATGTATCTCCAGTAGTACAGAAATACTGGAAATTTATCACAATTTCTACTTAATATATAATCTAGCAAGGATAACTATTAATTAGTTCAATGTCAATATAGGAATAAAGAAGGGATGGATAAAGATAGAACAAATCACTCCACTTTAATTGGTCAAAAATATCATTCCTTCATTCCCTTGTCTCTATTCTCCTACTATCTCTGATATCTTGATATTTTCTTTGTTCAAGACAGTAGGAATTCATGTTTCAGGATGAGTAAAATGCAAGAATTTCAATTTGAAATGAATGCATTTATCAGAAGATATCTACAGACTTTTCCTTTTGATTACAGTGACAAAATCTAGGGTTCAACTCTTTCATTTAAGATAATTCATTAACACCGCCTTAAGTAAAAGAATTAAAGACTTTGTGATAGTTCAACGCGCTAATGCTTTCTGGTTCACTACATTGACATTTTGCTCTTTAATACTGTCAACCAAGGTTTCTTCTAGGGATTGAATCTCATAATGAGACTGCTGTGAGCTCCCACATTTCTGTCAGACTGACTTTATAGTCATTCTCCTAGGTAATTAGGACTATTTTCCTTGGGTAGATTAAAAGAATATCAGATCTTGTATTTTCTGCAGTGTTCTACCTAAACAATCTTTGCAGCCAAAAAGATTGAACAGGATTTCCTTATTATGTTCCTTGTTCATCTGTAGAACCCAAGAAACCTCAAAAGCTGAAATATTTCTAGGATTTTATTAGAAAATGGGAGTTATGGTGCCCCAGAGTGTTTTGGGAACTTCTGGTTTTGTACAGCTCTTACAAAAACTGAATTATAGAGAACTCTGGTTCCAATTCAGCATAACATTGAAAAACAGTCAGCTAAGCAGTTGAACAAGTGTTTTAGTGGGACTTAATCATATGCCTAAATTAAATATCTGTTTTAAGTGCCTTGCTGAATAGGGATTGACTGTTGAATTGTGGCCTCTGTGGTGACTTCCTAACATGTCTCCTATTTCAATATGTTATCCCATAGAGAAATAGAAGACCCTCCAGAAAGCTTCTTTTCCAACAGACCAATGTTTTAACATAGTCATACTTAGTTAAGAAATGTTAGTTCTCATATCTTCCAACTTTGCCACTTGGACAAGTATAGTTTGCTATTATAGTGAAGAAAAATTCATAGAGCAATCTTGACACCTTTAAAATGTATTCAAACTATTTGTTGTAACATCAATATATTATTACAGAATAGCAGGGGGGTTGCCCGAGACAGGGACAAAGCCTCAGATTTTGAAGAAGGGATAACATCAACAACATATCTATATTCCCTAGTCCACTTACGGGTCCAGAATAAGTGGAAGTGCAGCATCACAAAATGATGATATACTCAAAAGAGTGGAGGAAAACTAAATGAAGCAGTTAACTCTCTTAAACACATTTGTTAAACAAGCTCCTCTTATTTTCTAATAATCTGCAGGGTTGACCTTACCATGAGGCGAACTGAGGCGGCTGCCTCAGGTGCCAGACTGTGAGGGGGCACTACTAGGACCCAGAGTGTAGAAAATTGTGTCTGCTGCTGGTGCGTACGTATTCTTTCTGTTCTAGATGCACAGAAATGGTGGAGTGTTGTGCTGGAGGAAGGCGGGCACAAGAGACATAACAGGCAGGTACGAGAAAGGGTTAGAGGGAATAATAGAAAGCAGCAGAATCTGCAGGGAGAGAGGAGGCGGAGCCTCTTCTGTACCTCTCTAGCCCCCCCAGGAGCCTGGAATGATTAACACCAGTTTCTCAGGGACAGGACTGGCTCTAGGTTTTTTGCTGCCCCAAGCAAAAAAGAAATTGTCTCCCCTCGACCCAGATATTTTTTTTGGCTTTTACACGTTTTCACTTTGTAATTTTGTTTTGACTGTTTAAAATTAAAAAAAAAATTAAAACAGAGACTTTGTAGTTAGTGAAATAAAACAATTTCCTGCTAGTGTAATTTTAATATTTAATTTTAAGAAAACCCTCCCGCCTGGTCCAACTCTTACCTTGCTGCAGATCTGGCCCAAGGTGGATTCATCTCCCGTCACTGCTGCTCCCAGGGCTAGGATTGGGGCTGCTGCTGGATGCCAGCCCCGCTCATCCTTGGTCTTCACCTTGGCCCTGGCACAAGCTGGGCTCAGCCTGGGCTGCCGCTCTACTCCCCTCCCCTAGCAGGAGGCGGTGCAGAGGGGAAGAGGAGGAGGACGCAGAGGTGGGGACAAGCAGAGGAGGAGCAGCCTGCCCGGGTGCCATGTTCCCCCCTCCTCTGCAGCCGGAGCAGGGCTGTGCTACCATCTCCCGCCTGGGGGTGGGGGTGGCCGCTGACTGTGGGAGAGCTGTGGGGATAAACCAAGGAGAAGCGGCCCGTCCTCTGCAGCCAGGGAAGGGCCATGCTTCCGGCTCCCACCACTCCCTCTGCCCTCGCAGGCGGGAGCTGGTAGCACGGCCCTGCCCCAGCTGCAGAGGACGGGCCGCTCCTCGGCTTGCAGAGACGGGGACAAGCTGAGGAGGAGCAGCCTGTCCTCTGCAGCAGGGGCAGGGCCATGCTACTGGCTCCCGCCTGAGGGGTTGGGGGTGGCCGCTGCCTGCGGGAGAGCGGCGGGGACACGTGCCCCATTTAGCCCACTCCCTGCCCTGCCACACTCGGCGGCAGAACAACAGGCTGGTTACCTCCCCCCACGGCGGTCAGGATCCAGGCCACGATGCTGCTTCAGGTATGAGCTGGGGTCCCAGCATTATGCCACCCCATATATTTTGCCACCCTAGGCACCTGCTTATTTTGCTGGTGCCTAGAGCCGCCCCTGCTCAGGGAGCTTTCTGTTTCCTGCTGCTTCCCTGAACCCACTTGAGGAGAACAGGCAGTCAATTGAAGTAGTAGAAGCCAGTTAGGCCCTTAAGACACTGATATCTTCCCTCACCAGGCTCTGCTACCAGCCTGCTTATTTGTCCCCTTCAACTGAGTGTTGAGCCACTATAGCTGGCACAGAACAGCCGTCATGAGTGAAAGAAGAAAACGCCCCTCTGGGGCAGCATTCAGAAAAAGAAAGAAAGCAAGGAGAGCTTTTCTATCTAAGCAGGAAAGAGCTCTCCTGAGATGCATAGACACACATGTTCACAGCGAGCCTTCCAGCCCCAGTGAGGATATGAGTGGTGAGGTGATGCCTGATCTTCCAGTCAGTCAGAGTGCAGATGACCTGGCAGCTACTGCAGCATCCATATCTCCATCTCAAATGGATGTAACCATGCACATTCCTGAAGAAAAGTATAGATCAGAGAAGAGTGTGGTGGAGGCACAAGAAACAGATGCTGCTGAGTTTAGTTCCTTAAATCTAGATGATCCAGGACTGTGGACCCATTTGAGCAATAGCCTGAGGGACTTCCTTGTTACTGCATGGGCCACAGCAAGTGAAAAACTTCATGTTCCCCAAAGACAGAAGTTTCCATCCAACACATTACTGGCATGAAATCCCCAATGGTGACAAAGTGGAGAGGCCATGGCTTATGTACTCAAAAACCCAGAATGCTACATACTGTTTTTGTTGCAAACTCTTCCAGTCTAATGTTCCAGCCACATTGGGCTCTACAGGAACAAAGGACTGGAAAAATCTGGCTAGAAATCTGGCATGTCATGAGAAGAGGGCAAATCACCGGAGAGCATTCCATAGGTGGAAAGAGCTTGAGATGAGACTAAGGGTAAAAGCCACCATAGATGATAAGCATCAAGAGAAGATTGCATCAGAGTCTCTTTACTGGCAAAATATTCTGAAAAGGCTCATTACCATTGTGAGAATGTTTGCTACCCAAAACCTAGCACTGTGTGGCACTTCAGATCAGCTTATGTGCCAAACAATGAAAACTTCCTTAAAATTGTGGAGCTGATGGCTGAGTTTGATGCTGTACACCAGGAGCATCTAAGAAGAGTCACCACCCAAGAAATGTACACACACCACTACCTTGGAAAAACAATTCAAAATGAGATCATACAGTTACTGGCTACAAAAATCAAACAGAACGTTGTGGCAGATCTGAGATCAGCAACATATTACTCTGTTATTCTGGACAGCACACCCAACATCAGCCATATGGAACAAATGACTTTAATGGTGCATTTTGAAACAACAACAGAACTTATTGAAAAGGTCTCTGCAATGGTGACTGTCAGAGAGCATTTTCCAGAATTTATTGACATTGATGATATTACAGGAGCTGGTATGACAAATGTGCTTTTTAAAAAGTAGGAAGATACGTGAATTGCGACAGCTGACATGAGAAGTCAGGGCTATGATAATGGTGCCAACATGAGAGGAAAGAATAGAGGAGTGCAGACACGGATCCAAGAGTTAAACCCTCAAGCTTTTTTGTCCCATGCAGTTCTCATTCATTGAACTTGGTGGTCAGTGATGCAGCATCAGCTTCTAGTGAAGCTGCTATATTTTTTAATGTAATTCAGAGCATCTATGTATTTTTTCTGCATCAACTCATCGATGGCAAATTTTGAAGCAACATCTGGGAACGTCCTCTCTGACACTGAAACAACTGAGTGCCACACAATGGGAAAGTCACGTGGAGGCAATAAATTCTGTCAAACACCAAATTGGGAAGGTAGATGATGCCATTGTTGCCATTATGGAGGAGAATGCTAGGACAGGAACTGTTAATGGGAGAACAGAGGCAGAGGGAAATGGAATCACCAGAAACATACATAACTTCAAATTTTTGTGTGGCTTAGTGTTGTGGCATGACATACTATTTGAAATAAATGTTGTAAGCAAGAGACTTCAAGCTGTTGACCTTGATATATCTGGAGCAATGGAACAACTGGACAAAGCAAAGTCATACCTACAGTCTTACTGGTCAGATGAAGGATTTCAAAACATTCTGAAGAGTGCACAGAAGTTGGCAGAGGAACTTCACACTGAAGCTATTTTCCCATCCATTCATGAATACAAGAGTCACCAAGGAAGAAGACATTTTGAGTATGAGGCATGGGATAATCCCATAAGAGACCCCAAACAACAATTCAAAGTTGAATTCTTTAACCAGGGGCTAGATTGTGCAATATAATCAGTTGAAGAACATTTCATGCAGCTCAAGGAACACAGCAGTATATTTGGGATGTTGTATGGTATTCCAAAACTCCCACTATATTTGAAGAAGTCCTACACCAGCAATGCAGGGCACTAGAAACAGTGTTGACACATGATGTCATGCATGATATTGATGCGAGTGATTTATGTCAGTGCTTCTCAAAATGGTGGTCCGCAGACCGGTGCCGGTCCGTGAGCCATCAGCTGCTGGTTCGTGGCGAGTTTCCTCATAAGAGCGTTGAATAGAATATTAATGTGGCACTGGTCCCTGGCACATTGGGAAAAAAATTGCCGGTCCCCCACATCAGATAGCTTGAGAAGCACTGATTTAGGTGATGAACTGAAGCCCTTTCAAGATACATTTCAGCAGGATCCAGTCCAAAGGCTGTTCTGGAATGTGCACAAATAAGATGACCACCCTCTTTCCCAATGCTTTTGTTGCTCTGTGTATACTTCTAACACTTCCTGTGACAGTTGCCAGTGGAGAACGCAGCTTCTCCAAGCTGAAGTTAATAAAAACACATCTACACTCCACAATGACGCAGGAGAGGCTGGTCAGCCTAGCAACCATCTCAATGGAGCATGAGCTGGCCCAAACTGTGGACCTTCAGCAGGAAGCAGTTCAAATCTTTGCAGCCAAGAAGGCACGGAAAGCACCACTTTGATTATTCAAACAGATAAAAATGCCAGTGTTTACTATGCAGACAAGAAAAGTTACATTTGCTGTTCAGGCATTTGAAAGCTAAGTGTCACTTAAAATTTTTGAACAAGGCATTTTAAGTTGTTAGTTCTCCTTTATTGGGGTAGATAGCAGAGCAGTACCATGAGAGGAGTAGAACAGGAAGAAGGCAGAATTGAAACCTTTCAAAGTTTTGGCCCAAGCGAGGGGACATGGGGGCATCATTTGAGCGCCCTATCTCAGGTGCCAAAATGTTGTGGGCTGGCCCTGACAATCTGAACCCTTTTTCCCTTTCCCTGAGCTCCTTTTTCCCTCCTGTCCACCCCACATTGCATTAGTCCCATGCATGCACTTACCCAAGTGATAGACTATCTCTGCACTGTATATTAAGTAAGAGACAGTTTAAGTGTATAGCACAGTCACACTGCCAGCAAGAGATCTAAGAGACCAGAAGTTATACTAACTGTCACCGAGGTGAAGTTATTTTCAAAATATATTGAGGTACATTTTCAGCCCTCGGAATAAGGTGTAACACAGTTATAAACAATAGCAGGATGATAAACTCCAAAGCCAAGATACTGTATTTCTTCTCTAATCACTGGAAAGTCAAATGCAAAGTTAGAGAATATTATTGTTTTGGTATTTTTACTCCTCCCAGACCCACCAAATATGTGATTGGGGAAAATTAAAATATTAGCAAAATGGGAATATATTTTCCCTATACCACTCATTGTCAGGATACCTTATTCACTAATCTAGTGCTTTTTCTAATAGTGAGACACTGGACTACTGTTATTTATACTACATGTGAGATGCATCTAGACAATAATTATCATAGGGGAAGATTATTTATTGTTTCCCCGGGGGTTGCACCAAGAGGTCCAAATTAGGATTGGGGACTTGTGCTAAATGCTGTATGAACATATAGGAAGAATGGGTGCCTATCCCAAAATGGTGGAGAGGAATACAATCAATGTGTTATATATTTAAAAAGCCAACAAAATTTACTTTAAAAGACAAGAATCTTATGGGGGAAAATAGTGTATGATCATGTAATTCAGGGTTTCTCAAACAGGGGTCGCCACTTGTGTAGAGAAAGCCCCTGGCAGGCCAAGTCAGTGTGTTTACCTGCTCCGTCCACCTGTCCGGCCGATTACGGCTCCCACTGGCCGCAGATCGCTGCTCCGGGCCATTGGGAGCTGCTGGAAGCGGTGGCCAGTACGTCCCTTGGCCCACGCCACTTCCAGCAGCTCCCATTGGCCCAGAGCAGTGATCCGCGGCCAGTGGGAGCCGCAATCGGCTGGATCTGCAGACAGGACAGGTAAACACACCAGCCCGGCCTGCCAGGGGCTTTCCCTACACAATTGGCGACCCCTGTTTGAGAAACCCTGCTATATGCTAATGCATACACATGAATCAATCTTAATTCTAGCATTTCCTAACTTTTTATTACTTGTCTTTGCAACCTTAATATTCTTTTCAGATAATGTATTTTCTTATGGTTTTAAAAACAAAGTGGAAAACCCCACCCCCAGCATTCAATCATGTGAAATCATATTGATCACTGAACTTCTGTCACCAACAGAATTAGGATCTTTAGCTCCAGATCTCTACCACTTCCGCTCCCGAGTAACTGGTGGGAATAGTAGGCTGTTATCCTTTTGTGGACTGCTCGTAGAAAGGCAAGAGAAACACTCTTTGTCAGTGTGCAATGCAAGTATTTCCTAGACAACAAAGGAATGTTGAGACTGAGAAATGTGGATTCTGGAAGGCAGTGTGCTTAGTGGTACAGATCCTTCTGTTCCTTTCCCTCACAAGACCGAATCTTTCTACCCTTGTCCCCTCCAGCCTGTTCCTGTATTCATCCCCACCCTCATCTGCTGTCTCAGTTATCTTCCCCCACCTCAGCTGCTGTCACATTCTTCCTTTCTTCCCCCCAGCTCCTGTTTAAGTTTCTCCCTCCTCTCACCCTGGCTCCTGTCTCAGTCTCCTCCTACCTCCCAGCCTTCCTCTGATTCAGTCTCTTCTCCTCCCTTTCCCTACAAAACTGCTTTCTGTCTCCCAATCTTTCCCCCATGCCCAAGCACCTATCTATGAGGGAACACAGGTCTCAAACACAGGCCACAATCACCACCCTGCATCTCACGAGAGTAGTGAGGAAAGAGTACAGTGTAGGGATTGCTCTTAGAGGGCCCTGACTCCAAAGCTCCTGAATGAGGGGGAACATCCAGTCCCCTGATTGGCTAAGGGGCAGCATATAAACCAGAAAGTAACAGGAAGTTTTCTGAATAACTAGGGAATCCCTGGCTGGCTGTTACTGTGGTCCTCTCCTGCTTACCTGAGCCTGATAGGGTTGCCAAACCTCCGGGATTGTCCTGGAGTCTCCAGAAATTAAAGATGAATCTTTTAATTAAAGTTATGTCATGTGATGAAACCTCCGGGAATATGTCCAAATGAAATTGACAACCCTAGAGCCTGAAGCCCTGCATTCCTGCCTGCTCCTGGTTCCTGTCCTCCTATCCCAGTCTCCTGCCTACTCCCAGTTCCTGCTGTCCTGCCCTACTCCAGGTCCCTGCTCCTCTGATTTATCCCTGATGCTGGCTTTGACCACGGACCTAGGACCTGACTCTGTCTCCAGCTGTGACCTTCAGCTTGGTACC